>NW_008824047.1:950061-951824 GCF_000699105.1 Pygoscelis adeliae
TAAAAACAGTTTAATAATTGAAATAGAATAAAATCCTAATAATAATAATAAGAAGAATATACAAAGCAAGTGATGCACAATTCAATTGCTCACCACTCACCCACCGATGCCCAGCCAGTCCCTAAGCAGCGGCCCCCCGGCCAACTCCCCCCTGTTTCTATATTGAGCATGACGTCACATGGTATGGAATGTCCCTTTGGCCAGTTGGTGTCAGCTGTCCTGGCTGTGCCCCCTCCCAGCTTCTTGTGCACCTCCAGCCTTCTCAGTCGGTAGAGCATGGGAGGCTGAAAAGTCCTTGGCTAGTGTAAGCACTGCTTAGCAACAACTAAAACATCGGTGTGTTACCAACATTGTTCTCATCCTAAATCCAAAACACGGCACTGTGCCAGCTGCTAGGAAGAAAATTAACTCCATCCCAGCCGAAACCAGGACAAAGGGGCAGAAATTCAGTAGAGTTCCCATGAACCTGCCTGACAAGAGTAGCCAGTAAGTGCATCTGGTACTTAGGGTAATTTTCCAGTAGGTCCCAACTGTTAATGTAGGACTGAAGGTGTGTTGATTAGCTAAATAAGAAAATATCACAATTTTGGAATAAGTGATTGCAAGAGGCAGGTCCCAAGTACTTCCACCGGGTTAGAGCCATTTACTTCTTAAGAGCTATTCCTAGGTCTTGCACAAGCACCAACCCTAAATGAATGCTTCTCCCATAAGTACGGTTCTGCCTGACTTGTAGTCTAAAACATTTCAAAATTATGATTGTTGGACAACTACAACAACTCACAGTGGAGAAACAGCTGAGCAAAGCATGTCTACAACAATCATGTCAATATCTCTTAACTGTCCTAGTACAGGAGGTGGTTACAATGAGATATTGAAGGAAAACTATCTACTTCGAACTTAAATAAATAGAGAGTTGAAGAGAAAATAACGTGAAGTGAATCTCCTGCACTGACACAAAGATTAGCCTGGAAAGATCTCCAAAGTATTAATTTATTCCTTCCTTCTGAAAGGATCCATTTTAAAAACCTATGTCCTACTCTAAAAGTAATTAAGAGGAAAATCCACTTCGCTACTCTGCCATTAAGGAAATGGTTAATGGGTTCAGCAAAAGGTGGCAGTCTGACTCCTGAGGAACTCCGTTTACTTTGTTAGTGACTGACACGACCCTCTCAATTTGTTGGATGAATTGGTTTTTTGAAGATAAAATACTTTTCTTTCCACTCTTTCAAATGTTGCTCCAGGAGTACAGATTACCCAAAAAATGTGCTGGATGCATCAGAAATCGCAGCCCCAGGAAAACAGCTCTTGATAGAGCAGATTTTCTCTCTTACTGTTAAGTTTCCCACGCTTCTCAGCCAGATTCTGCTGGCCACAGCTCAGATCCTGACTCTTGCTGTGAAAGTCTGGGAAGCTGGTTCATCCTTACAGTTTACAGACCGTGGGTGTTTGAGCTCAAGGGTTGGAGTGGACGTCGGAGGACGGAGACGTGATGCAGAACAGCCCTCCATAACGGCTGGTACTGTAAGGTCTCCAATCTCCTGGCATGTTGGCCACTTGACAACCTGTAACACATTCATCCCTGTAATGCCTGTGTGAGGAGAGGAGAAACCTCACTGTCCAGATGGGGAACAAACACAAGGTCACAAAGGAGAAGGCAGAAAAGGAATATAACCCTGTGGTTTTCAAGTCCCAGACTGTATCCAGCTCCCTCTTTTGTACATCATCTTGCTCCTCCTCTTCCATCCACAAAAAGACAATACAAC
>NW_008824047.1:951850-986867 GCF_000699105.1 Pygoscelis adeliae
CCATAGAAGTCTTTCTGCTATGGCAACCAGAGGTAATACACAACATACTGTGTTATCTGTTTATTCAGCTCACACTGGTTCTGGAATCTATTATAACCTCATGGAAGAAACGTCTTTTTAGGGCACTTACAGACATACCTGAAGCAGGCACAGAGAGATGCTTGGGTACCTACCAGCCAGGAGTTCAGCATATGTGATCCTTGTCCTGGGTTCTCCCTCTCTTTCTAAGTCAGCAACTCATGCTCAGTTTTAGGTCTTCACTTCTCTACTTGCAAATTACAACTCTGCCAATTCAGTGGAGCCTTGTGAAATTTATTACTTAGCTAATAACTTGCAAATTATTCTGGGCATTCCTAATGTTATCTGTATAAGGCAGAAGTGTCTGGAGGCCTTATCATGAATCGGGATCCCATTGTATACAGAAAACATAAGACCCTATAAACGGCAGTACAATGGAACAAACCGGCACAACTGCAGATGCAGCAGTGGATACCATTTTAAACTCACTTTTTTCTTAAGCCTCCCATACTGCATTCAAAATATTCTGCAAAATCCCACTTCTTATCCTGACCCCATGGCAAGAGGGAACACGGAAACCAGGGAGAGCAGGAAATTCCACTCAAATTCCAGCTGCAATCATTTCTGTGAGCAGGAGGGACAAAATGCGGCAGAGATCGCGGTAGATAAATGTCATGTGCCCAAAGAGGCAACCAGTAAAGAATAAGGTCTGAGATAGGGTGCAGGTCACACACGGAAGTGGAAGTAGACAGCCCTGATCCTTGCCTTACAGATTGTACATCAATATTAATTAAGAATTGACTTTACGTAAATAAGACTAATACGGCTAAAGGTCTCTGGTTGAATTTCTTGTTCCCAATGAAAGCTGGATAGAACTTCACCCCAGCTTTTAGGAGGTGGGAGGAGAGACTGGAATTCATTCAAAGGCTTTTTTAATCATTACTGTAGATCTTACTGTTATAGTTACCAGAATGCAGTTAAGAATGCAACCCACATACACTTCTTGAACAAAGAAAAGGAAGTATCACAGTTTTGCTTAATGCCTTCACTGGGCCTCTCTTGGACCATGAAGCTGTCCTGAAATACTTACCCTTCTTCAAAAGCAGGAAAAGTAAGCCCAGGAGCTTGAAATCAGTGCCAGCAGAAGATGTGTATCTTCTGATCTCATTAGAAGCCTGATTTAACTCAGTGGATTGCTTTCTGATATTTTAAACCTAGACTTGCAAACTTTTAACTTCTGTTGGTGGGCATGCTTGTGCAAAGCAGGAAGAGAACCGCTTAACCCCTGAAGGGATGCCTGCATAGGGGTTTGCCATGTTTTAAATAGGTCCCTTATTTAAGTCAACGCATGGGAACTGGTGCAAACTCAACACATAGGCAGGTCTGAGAGGGAGGAACCACCCTGACTACATCGGAGATGACAGAGACGCTTTTCCCCACTCTTCCAAGGCTGCTCCTTTGCAAACTGAAGGTAATGGAATCACCACCACCACATGGTCTATTTGTCTGCAGGAAAGCAACCTGTTCCATTTGGCTGGGGATGTTGCCCGGTCTTCCTCTGCCCTTTCCATTTGCCATCTTCCCAAGGGACCTTCCAAAACAATACCAAAAAAAGTCAACATCACTCTGACAAGTTGTCTCCTGCTACTATGCCAATAAAAATGATCTTCCTTACACCACACTTCTCTGAACCTGACATCTGTCCTAAATCTCAAGTCATACATATCATTCTTCCATTAACATGAGTCATCCTACAGACGTCCTTCTGCTACTCTTAGAGTCATGTCAGAAAGAATCATTGACTTATTGTCAGCAGATTCAGCCTACCATGTTAATGGTGTCTGCAGAGCCCTATTCTCTGATCATCTTGTTCTTACATTCCCAAAAATGCTGGAAAATACTTGCTGAGCTGTAGGATGTCAGAAGCAAGGAAAGAATTGCCTGTCCTGTACTGCTACTCTGCCTGGAGTATAAAGGGTAATTCACCAAATTTTGGAGTTCTCTATCTTGAAGGGAGCAGATAAATAGCTGCTTCTCGGGAACTCACAAAGCCCCAAGCTGCCTATATAAAAGACCTGGTGCTAGTGATGCTCTTGAGAATTTCAGAAAACATAACTGACTTTCTCTACAGAGATTATGGGCATTATATACAGGAATCTGGCCTGATCTATTTTGCACAGGAGTCTATACTGGACACTGCCTAGTTCCAGATGCTTAAGGGTAAAATACCAGGACTTCAGAGTAGACAGCTGCATAAGAATAGAAAAGACAATGAATGTCTTATGCCTTGAATCATAAGCTATTTACACCCCTTCTGTTTTTAAAGCAGAGATCAAATGGGGAAGAGACTTCCTTTAAGGGCGGGGGCCATGGCAAGTCCTGCTAGTTGTTTTCATTATTCCATCAACTTGGTGTCTTGAAAGTTTTATTAACTCATTCTCTTTATTGGTCTTTTATTTCTATTTTTAAGTCTCTAATGTTGCCTCTATTCTCATGCACTTCACAAAGGCCTTTCTGCAAAGTCAGTGGAGATCAGTCTCAGCCTTCATCTTTTCCACAAATGGCAACCTCAATGTTTGCAGGGCACGGGGGTGTCTGTGGTTGTGCTAAGATCCAGGAAGTCAAGCCATTGAGCCAAATCTTTGCATAGTGTAAATCAACACTGAGACTTTACCTAATTTCTGATGGGAATAAGGAAATCCTTACAAGATCAGACTGCAGGTTCATATAGTCCATTTCAGCAGGGAGCTGATTCTTTGAGAGAGGTGCACAAAACCTTCCAAAGGCTGATTTTCCTCTTATACTAGTTCTCCTCTGAAATCTTTAATGGTTAGAATTTTGGCTTTGAATTCTATGGTTTGAGGCTTAATACCTTCACAATCTGACCGGGATTTCCTTTCAACTGCAATGGAGCAAGGTCTCCAGCAAAACTGACTTCCCAGTACAGCACACAAGGAGGTGCACATGTGGGTACTGCTCACATAGGTATCACTCTTAGCCCGGGGGCAAAGGGAGGCCAGCTCACAAGCAGAGGGGCCTCTTTTCAGTCAGTGCATGCCCCCTTTTCTCCCAATTCACAGTGTGCAACAGCCTTAGGTGCCAGCCCTAGATTTAGTGTTCCCTCCAGCTAATCCAAGTTTTGAGTTTGCATTACACCCTCTCCTACAGCCTGTTTTCTCTGAAGAGCACTTCTAAGTTGTGCTACATAGAAGTGACTTCCCTGCTCATGAAGGCCAGAGAAGAGATTGTGGTGGGCTGTGACCACAGAAGGGAGGCTGCACAGATTCCTGGTTTGCAGAGCTTTGTATGTCCCTATCTCTCCCCATTTTCCCTGCTGAGCTAGACTCATTTCCATCTTCTTTTGCTGCAGCTAATTGCTCTGGAGACACAAAATGCAACTTCTGTAAGAGCTGGAAGTTACTCAGGAAAACATTTATGTCCATAATTCCTTTCAGCCAGAGCAATCTAAACACTAGAAGGCTCCCATGCTTTCTTCCCTCCCCAACAAGAGTGTTTTCTTTCCAGAGTGCTCACTCCTTGGGGTAATGGAGTGCACTCACATGGTGACTGCACGGGAAATGCATACAATAATCCTAGTGCATTGATGAAGGGGACTGCAGGAACCCCCCCGCGATGTCTTGACTGCAGCCCTTGTCTTGACATGCACAGCATGAAAAGCAACTACCTGGGATCTCAGGGAAGCCCTCAGGTGTGGCAAAAGAGGACCCCCACTCAAGAAAAGCTGAAGTCGGGTTGCAGGAAGGAGGTTAGCTCTGTGCCAGCTGGGGAAGGACAAAAAAGAATAATACTCCTGGCACTCCTCTGCTCACCACAGCTCATCGTTGCTTTGGATGCAATGATCCCTTACAGTTCCATCCCAAATGCAAAAGCACATGGTTGGGGCAATCACTGTGGCTAATTCCACACACACACAGCTCAGTGCTTTGGGACATGCCCACACCCCGTTGTCAGCCAGGTGGGGAATAATGTGTCAGTGAGGTTCAGATGAACCAGTTCATTCTATCCCATCATGACAGTGGACAGCAGGCTGCCATGAAACAGTCCCATCTCTGAGACAGACAACCACCTTGGCTATAATTAAAGCTAATTATTCAAAGGCACCCTGTTCATGTAGCACTGCTCAGAAGCTCCCTGCATGAGCATGTAGGCAGCAGGGCTGTTTTTCTTCATAAAAACTTATGAGGAACGCTGCGCAGATTAACAGCTTTAATGACAAAAATTACCGCTTACAACACTGACTTCAAATCAAAGAACAATATCTGCAGACAGATATTTTCATGGTTTTCATAACAATTCATTATAGGTGGCACCAAGGGATTACATTTTTATTTCCCTTGTGTCATTTCTCTCAGACTCAGGTTCATTTCTCTTAATGAGGCAGCGGAAGATAAAGGGCAGTGAAGGCTCCTCCAATGCCTCTGCAGAGTGTGAGGAGTTTAGGGGCAAAGTGATAACTGATCCTCTAAAGGAAGAGGGAGGGCTTGGAAGGGGAGGGGGAGAGGGAGAGTGATGGGGTGGGATGCTCTCTGCCATAATGAACTAAAATTAAGACATAAATTCTCCTACCTTTGTTCCGACCAGATCTAACAAAAGGGATTCAGCTTTTTAATGAAGAATGGATCAGTAGCAAAATTATTAGCTAATTAATTGTAAAGGGAAGGGAAATAAAAAGAAAAAAAATCTTTGCCTGAAAGGACAGGACCGAAAGTTCTTCTCATAGGCTCTCAGAATAGGAAGGAAGACCCTGAACCTGGAAGCTTTTACTCAGACAGCAAGGCCCTTCTTCACACGTAGTTTGGGATGGCAAGGCAAAGGTCCAAGCAAGAAGGAATAAGAACTAAGCAGAGCTCAAAATGGGATCCGGGATTCCCCTGGTACTACCAGGCTTGTTCCGCTGAGAAGAGCTTCCCAGTGGAACTGGATGGAAACTCTCCTGTGAAATAGTTTCCTGTTGGAAAATAATGTGGAGACAGCACAAAAGGGTTCCTGGGAGTGAGGGACTCCTGGCATAGCCTCAGGAGACCACGCAGCTGTTTTGTTTCTAAAACCAAAAACAACAACCCAAATGCTTCAGTCTTCTGAGAACAAAACAAACTGAGAACTAGCATTTCCAATCCATGGAAAGCCTTCTCATTCCTGAGTTTTGTTCCAGCATTTGTTCCAACAATTTTGGTTTCCCATGAGTGGGGCAATCTGCATTTCAGCAAGCTCTGCCCATCAGTTAGGGCCTCAGGGCTCCCCAGCATTTATGGCTCAAAGCGACAAAAAAAGAGAATTCACAGTTTCCTCTATTTTGGGGATCATATTGGCAGAAAGGATTTGATTTGGAGCTTCCCGAAGTGGAACAAAACTGAAATTGGGGCTATCAAAAAACCTCCAGTAAAGGGAATTGCTTTCTTTGGGTTAACTCTAATTCAGATCCTTCTTCTGTCTGCTGTAAGTAGCATTCTCCTGAAAACCAGCATTTTAAGCATTGCTAGAGTTGGGCAAAAGCATGGGTAAATATATCTGACAAGCCATAGAGACAGGAGACAAAGGGGCTAGACAGGGGAAAGGAGAAACCAAGGATAAATGAGATACAGTTAGTGGCATTCATGTGTGTTTGGCTGTGGTGAAGGCAATCTTGAGAAAGAGGAAAGAAGTATTTTTATCATAGCCCCTCTCCCTCTACTTATTCTTGGCTCCCAACTTTTCACCCTCTAAATGAAAAAGCAATAGCCATCCTTTTGGGATGGGTAGGCTAGACTGAAATAGAGCCTCACTTTATGGAGTAAATATCTATGGAGTATTTAGCCCACATTCTTTCTGCTTCCTTCAAATGAGGAATCCTTCATGCCTTGGCAGGGCCCCAAGTCACACAAAGAGGTGTTTCACACCCGCCTTCCTGCTCTGCACCAGCACCAGGGAGCACAGGCTTGCCGACTGAGAAACGTGGGGCTAAGGACTTCCAAGGTCCCTTCCTGTCCTGACTCCAATGAGTCAGGCTCCAAGAAAGTACAAAGTTGACCTTCAAAAAAAATTTTAAAAATTAATATATATATGTATTTTATATATATCTCTCAAGAGTATAATTCTTTGCCTTCTGCTTCCCATATTTTTCAGTCTTTTCACTTGAAATCAACAGGGCTTGCTTGAATCATCTCTCTCATTTAATGAAGGCTGAGCTTCTTGTGGACTCACATGACAGCAGGAGGTGCTGCTCGCTGAAAAGCTCAGAATGGTGGGAGACTTTGATAATATCACGAGAGTTGGTAACACGGGCAGAAGACTTTGAATAAAGCTGTCTGACCTCCTTGGCCCAAGTGCTTTTACAGCCAAGCAAAACAATTTCTCTGGACTCTAATGAATAGACTTCTGTCATTGTTCATCATAATAATGCCCCGATCCTGGCAAGATTACCTAGATGCTACCATAATCCTGCTAATAAGTGATGATTATAAAACACACACTTGAGGAAAAGGAAAGGTAGAATTTGGATCTTTTGCCCCAGTCTCTTCCCAAAGGAAAGCAGGATAATAAATGAATTCTGACTGTGATATATGACAAAGAGCCTTACCACATCAGAGTCTGCTACAGCAAAATTCAGCCAGCTCACTCAGTTTGGCCATAAAAATACTGCTCTATTCAGTGTGAGAGGCCTGATAAATGGGGGGAGACCATACTGAAGACATCTAGTGAGATTTTTTTTTCTTTCTGGGGAAACAGCTGGAGACAGAAAAAAAAATTAATTGTTTTTTGTGAAACAAGCATTTTTTCAAGCAGAAAAACTTCCTCATAGTACTACGGAAATATATGATTCTCCTATTATGTGTGACTTCCTATCCATTTTCAGCTAGTGACTACTGTTTTCTGGCAGAGTCCAGTACCAAATATTTTACCCACAGGCAAAACCAAGTTGCTTAAGACAGGAAAGTGTGACTGAGCAGACTAGAAAAATGAAAAAAAAAGTCAAGTGGGCTAATTCTGACATTTTTTTCTTGGAACAGAGCATGTGTGATGTCCCTGCTGTCCCACTCCAACTACGCTGCTGTCTCTTGACTGTGGAAGGTACTGCAGGCTACTTATCACAGGGCAGGTGGTCAGAATTCATGTTTAAAACATGGACATGGGTTTTTTTGCTTCAGAACTTGGTCCATCATAGCCGATGGGGGATGTGGCAGAGCAGAATTTCTCATGCCTGCTTTACTTCTTGTTTAAACCTAACTACTACTTCCAATGCTAACATAAAAGGACTGCTTCATTCAGAAGCATGAACAACGTGTGTTAGGCAGGTAAAATTCTTGCTGTGTTCTGTAGCCTTAAAAGCAGGGGATGAGATATTGGTATATGCAATGAATAAAGCAGAGTTAAGACCATCTGACTGGGAGACTTCCGCAGGTATAACGTACGAGATCTGGGCAAATTCCAGCACAGGAAACATTTAGGTACTCATGCAAGAAATGTGTTTCTACTGCACCTGTTATTATTCATTCCTGATAACAATATGCTAACAATACATGTGTCACCTCATTTGCACACCAGAAGTAGCTGGTGTGCAAGCCTGTATGAATTCAGAAAGTCCAATATATATTTTGCAAAAAAAAATCTCACTTTCACAATAAACTTATCAGCAGCTCAGCTACCACTTGAGCTAAAAAAGCCTTCGTCTTAAGACGAGAGCCTTTCTCTTCCCACTGGATTAGATTTCAGTGGGAGCTAGGCCAGGAAATTGCTTTTATTTATATTCTCCACCCCTGGCAAAGTCAATGGCCTCATTAATCCGCTGATGGGCCAGCACCACGATGGAAACTAGAGATGCAGCAGGGAAGATCGCCAGAGGAATTGCTGCTTTTCTTCTCCCCCCAGCCTTCACCTTGCTCCCACCTTAACCTCACCTTCATATCTCTCCTGCCAGCCCTCAGAGCTCTTGCCACCATCTCCTCCTTTCCACCTGGATCTCCACCCCTCTTGGAGATAGAAGGAAGAATATAGTCCCAAATTCCATGGACACATCACATCTGCTAGGATGAATTGGAAAAGGCTGAAACTAGCACATTGCCTCTGGGATCAGGCCCAAATAAACCTTCACTTTCTTAAATGTGCAATAAAATTGTAACTCAGTCTGTAGAAAATTAATTGTGACACTGACTATGGTGAATCCAGGGAATGTTGTCTCCCTTTCAGACCACAGCTTAGATTCTTGCTAAATGTCTGTTGGAGGGGCTGTTACCCTCTCACTTCTTTTCAGCACATCTTTTTATGTTAAAAGTGTTTTTGACCGTGGGCTTTGATATTGTGACTGGCTTTGCTTTGACTTTTATTTTCCATATAATCTGTCTTGCAGTAGAGGGACCATTAACCAATCAAACAATGTTCAATCCCAGTAACATTATCGCTTAAAGGGAGCACAGCAAGAACTTCTGCTAACTAGTGGGCAGTAAATTTACTCTTCTAATAGGTTCATCCTTTATTAGGTATTTACTTCAGAAGGTTAAACCATAATTAGATTGCATTAGGAAGCCGAAAAAGAAAGGAATGGAGATTCCAGCCTGGGAATTTGTTTCATTTGCTCTTCAAATGTCCAAAGAAATTCTCAGCACAATCTGTATTCCTCCAGATAGGGGGTTGCACAACTAAACAGCTCCAATGTTTCTGCCAGGAGTTTGCATTTGTCTTTCCTGTACAAAAGTTATTGCCAAGCTGTAATCTTTCCCTGAAATACAGTGTGTGGAGCCAACGCTGAACCCAATTTACTGTGGCAGATGAATATAGCCAAGGTGGTGGTCTGAATGTTTGGCCTAAAGGCACAATCCAATTTTCAACTGTTTCAAAGCTATTATGTCAAAGGCTGTTTGCATAAACATAACAATAGCAGAGATCCCAGGCAGAGGGAGGCAGGAGAGGGAAAGCCTGCCCTCTCGTGTCTTCTGCCTGCCTGTGCTTGGGAGCAGATTTACAGGCACACAGAAAGTTTGGTGCGTGGTTATGATGGAAAGAAAAAGTCAGAATTATCAGAGAAGAGCAGGTGTGTGTATGCATTGCTGTACCCAGAGCCCATCTCTGTGTCCACGCTTGCAAGTGGTGACTGTGTGCCTGCGCAGAAATAGGTGCCGTCTGTCTACGTGGAAGTGTATGCAAATACGTGCACATCATTTTAGCTGCAGGCGCACACATGCACACACACAGACATTTTTTCACATGCACACGTGTCTACACTGCTGAGATGCTGACTGAAAAAAAAAAAAAAGTAGATTCTGCCAGTGATGGAAACAGGAGAATGTTAATGACTTTTTAAACTTTTCTCAAGCTTGAGAAACAGATGTGATTATTCAATTCGTTACAAGAAAAATGTCTTGCAGCAGCGTGCATGTGATGAGCTGACTGATGATGTGGGAACCTATGAGAAAGCTGTTTCCCTTATTAGAACTGGAGGATTTTCAAGTCCATGTTCTATTTCTCCTTCCCATTATGTACACACATACATGCTTTTTTAAATAATAGAAATCTGGGCTAAACCTTTAAATCCATAATGAACAAAAGCAAAATAGCAGACCCAAAGATTCTGTAACCTGCATGGTCTTACACATGGACCGGCACTTTCCCCAGATCTGCCATGTTCGGACAGTGTTTGGACTCAGGCTAAATATATAGACTGGGCCCAGTACTGAGGCTCATCTCTAATTTAAAAGATGGCAAAAGGATACACTTACCAGTTTTCTGGAGGGTAGCTGGAGCAGGAAAATCGTTAAATGACAGAAGCTGCCAAAAATAAACATCCTCTGCTTTAAAAAATCCTCCTTATATAGAACCGTCAATGCACAGGGCTTATTAAGACATCTGGCAAATTATTTTTTCTGATGGAGAGAATTCTGATTTTTTCTGATGGAGAGGCCTCAAACCTAGAACAATAGGGGATTTCACAGCAAAACAGTCTTGCAGCATTAACGTCACACATCCCATGGCCATTTCTAAGAGTCTGACTTCACTGGGGTCCAGCAGTTAAAATGGGGTTGAAGCCAACATCAAGGGACACAACCCCACAACCACCCAAGAAAAAAGTCCTTCTCATCCAATATCTGATCTCCAGTCAAAGCCAGCATTAGACAACACTAACAAATATGATAGTGTAAAGCTGGATGTGTGTGACAGATACCGAATAACCGGATTCCAAAATTAAAATTTTTTCTGAACTCGGATGTCTAGAGTCTTAGACCAAGAAACATAAGATTTTACATTGTTCCAAATGTCTATTTTTGCACTGACTACTGTTAGAAGCACACATGTTATCTAGAGCTCTGACTGGACATCTCTATCACCTTTCTACAACATGGCCTAGAACGCTACCTTATTTTTGGCAGATTAACAAAGTATGTCTCATAGAAGTGCTCTTTACTATCAAAATATCAGCAATCCAAATTTAAAAAAAAGCAACTCATAATTATGATAACTCTTTCAAACAGCCCAGTGATCATACAAATACAACAAAAAAATAAACAAAACCATTTATCCAGTCAAAAATAATAGATAACGACTGCAGAACGTGAAGGGCTGGCCAGGGTTAGAGTGGGTGTTAGAACATGATACATAATCAGCTAACCAAAGGCAGACCTTGCCCTAGGAAGACAGTTGCTTCAAAAAGATGAAGCAGATCAAAGCAAAGCAACAGACAGAAAAGTAAGCATTATGTTAGAAATATGAAAATAGTTCTTTTTCTCTGTAAGTAAAAGCACATCATATATTTCATCATGTATTTCCTTCAAGAATCGAGGTAGGATTTGTAAATCTTGTCTTGTGCTTAAGAGGCACACAGGCTTACTGAGATCAACAAAATACTGGTACAATACAGCAAGGTGTCCCCAGGGTTTTCCTTGCCTGTGAAATGGGACGACAACTGAGATAATTACATTTTTCATAGGACATCGTGATGATTAATTAGTTACAGAAGGAGCACAGCATACAGAAATTAAGAAGTAGGTATTTTTATGTAATTGAAAAATATTTTTATATCTATGTAAACACTACCTGACATTCAGAAGTGAGAGCAGCGACTTTTTGAGCTATGCCCTGAATAGTCTCCTCAAAGAGAGCTTCTGCCTGGAAAAGCCACTCTCAGCCTGCCCACACGACCCTCTTAACACCTTCTACACACATGTAAACCCACCGACTACAGCTGCTGTGACTCGCGTACGTAAAACTAAGCATGAACGCAGGCCTTTGGGAGTTAGGGGTGGTAAGAATCACAGGACAGGCGCTGAAAAGGAAAACGTGACACTGCTTTGGCCCAACTCAGTAGCAAAACTAAGTCTCCCAACTCCCAGCCTGGTGCTTCACCCACAAAAGCATCTGTCTTCCAGGGAAGGGCTGCTGGAGCAGAAGGAACTAGGATGCACTGAAGCAGCAGTGGGAACGGCAGAAAGAGACAGCTGAGAAATGGTTTAATGAAGACCAGCTTTGTTAGATATTTTTCTGCATCTTGTTGTTTTAAAGATGTATTCCTGTTTACATTGTTCCAGTTGCTGCTTCGTCCTTGGCTTTCCTGGGCCCACTGTTAGATCCTCTTGCGGAGATCAGGATGTTTGGAATTGCCGTTCCGCTGCTTGTGACTCGGATGCTAGAAACCACTTAGGCATAAACAAAGCCTACAACCTTCGGAGGTACTCCCCCAAAGAGGGTTGTGACAGCCCAAGACAGACATCCAAAGGCGGTTCTCAGCTCCACCATGACGCATTGGGCGCACCGACTTCAAACGGGGCATGTGCGTATCCTCAGAGTCATTCTCTGAATAGATGTGAGATTTTTTGCAGACCGAAGTTTCGGTGCTTTGCTGAGTAAGGAAAGCTCATGCGTAAGCGTTTTGCTGAATTGCAGATTGATTGAATGCAAAGAAAAAAGAAGCAACTGACTGCAGGAGGGAAAATACGAAAAGTTGTATGTTGTAAGGCTGACATGTTGTATTAGAGTCTCACATAACTGAGACCCAACAGACAGACTCCTGCTCTCACACACATCCCTTGGATGGTAGTTCAGCTCAGGGGGACAACTCCAGCGAAAGCAGAACTGAAAGGATGTGGGTAAAGCCACAGAACCAGGCCTGGTTCTGTGTAATCAATAGTTCTGCTACAATTTGCTTCACACTCGCTGCCAAGTCACTTCACTCTACATTTTTAACACCCCTCTGTTTTTAAGGACCCAATTACTAGCTTTCTGAAGCATGACTACATCTAGACTGGAGGAACCAAGAATATCCTTGAGCTCCTTTATCCGTGTGGGCCCTGCTCCAGTCTCACTCCCATACCGATTTTCAAGAGCCTGGGTCAAGCAGGAATTAAGACACAAAGCAACAGACTCCTGACCTAGACAGTGGAAGAAGCAGCCCCCCAAAAGCAGTGGTCAGCACCAGGAGGTCAGTTTAACAGTAATAGCAACTCTGGAATGGAGAAAAGGGGAAATTAGTGGAAACTCGAGGATCCTGCAATTCCATGATTTAAACCACTGTAAAATGAGGATAACATCTGCCAATGAGGTGCAGACACTACAGCATCCTGTGTGAAGCCAGCAAGTCCTAGCTTTGTCTCACACTGGTATTGCAAAGCTTCCTTAACATTTGTGAAATGTTTGGAGAGCCTCGGGTGAAAGATGATGTTGGACAGCAAAGTAGCATTGTTCATTAGTGTTAGAATTAAGTCTGCGTGCTGACAGCAAAGTAGATGGAATGAAAAATGTCAAAGGCTCAAAAAAAATGCAAACTTCAAGATGCATAAAGGGAGCTGCCTGCTTTTCCCCTTCCCCCTTCTTCCCATCACGCTCAGATGTAATAACTTTCCCTAGTTCCGTGGCTCTCACATAGCTAATGCTGTGTTCGGCTGCTGGAGTCTTTACAGATGCAATGCATTAGCAAAGCCTGCCAGTCGGCATCCTGTTTTTCCAATCACTCTTCTGAAACTCCTCCACTTTTCTCAGAGGTTTTATCAGAAAGATGTTCCTCTGAAACATTTCAGCGAGGGGATCTGACAGCTCTTCAAACACCAGCTGAAATTCATTTGTTTTCCACTGCTTCCTGTTTTTACAAGTTCATTAGTGTTTCACCAAGATAGACTAAAGATTAGAAACTTTCACCAGCCATGCTGGATCCCTGACGTATAAAGTCATGGGAGACTGTCTAAACCTCCACATTACATACACAAACACAAAAATACATGGCCCGCATGCATGTACATGCATACTGTATACATAGGTCTAAACATCCATACATACAAACATGTATCAAACGTGTGTGAGAGCTGGGTATTTAACAATCCCTTAGACTGTCTCCACATGTATCGAGGAATGCACGTAGCCGTGACGTGCACACATACACACATCAACATGCATACATAGGAAAAGCAAAGGCCCCATTGTGGGCAGCCTGACACTAAGCCATTTTTTTAAATGGAATTTCTGAGGCCAACAGAGTAAATAAGTGCCTAAAGTATCTCAGCTGTGGTCCATAGGTCAGGGCTGCTCTCAGGACAAGCAGGAGGCAGAGAGCATGTACAGATACATTCCTGAGGACTCACAGGGGCTGAGTGTTGGATCTCAATGAAGAAGGCACTGTGTGTGCTCAAGCATCCAGGCTTTTAGCGTTATCTGTCTGGTACATTAATATGCTAATTGTAAGAGAAGAAACGTGGAACTAATTCCATGTATCATTCGTGTAAGAGCATCTAGGTAGCAGTGAGATAGGGTTGTATCAAAACAGACATAATCACATTACTTTTGATGTATTCTAGACCAGGACTACACAGTATGTTCTCCTATTTAAATAGGTTAACAAGCTGTTTAGTTACAACAGCAGCAAGAAAATTGAAATCTATTTCTAATTTTCACACAGAAGCTGCTTTCTCTTGTATCCCTGAAATGCAGCTGGACACCTTCTTCTTATAAGTTGCAGTTGTGAAGAAGACAACAAGGAGCAAGAGAGACAGTTTTCAGATTAGTAAATCTGTTTATTTCTGAAGTCATAAAACACCATTTTGTTGTTAATAATGATGATTTAACAGTTGGCACTTAAACTGTCCATCTTCTGTTTGTTGGCATTTTTTATTACTACTTTCTCAAAATCTCTTATAATTGATCAATTGAGAAATTACGAGAAAAGGAAAAAAGGTGAAGGAAAGCATGTCTGCTTTGGTCTAGTGATTTTAAACAAGCCTGATGTGTCAGCCAACAGAAAGTACCCTTGATATAATCATGAAAGGCACTGGGTATCTTACCGTACTTTTACATTGAACTAAATTTGTATGATCTGGGAGCTGGAGCTTTCTAGTTGACTGCTAAGAAAATGTCAAATAACATCATATTTTTAAGTGGGTTCTGGGGCTGGTGGTGATTTACAGCCAAATGTTTATGACAGAATCAAAAAGCCTTCTTTTTGTTTGCTTTTGTTGCAGGTCAACTTCTATGATTTCAGGGCTCCATCACGTGAATAAGACCAGCCTCACTTTAAAAATGGTTCCCTGGATGACCAAAATATCAAATTCCTTTAAAATTGTCCTGAGCCCTTAACACCACAGAGCCATTATTAACTTATTGCCAGAGACTATAAAATAGAATATTATTGCTTGGTTACACATTGTATTTGTTGTTTTGTCTTCTGTTTTTAAGGGAAGTAAAGCAACTGCTACAAATCTGCCCACTTTGGAACTATTTGCCATTTCATGCTATTATTAAAAGTATTAATTACTTTTAATGACTAATGAATACTCTATTATTATTTAGCTCAAACTTCACTACAGTGTTTGGTGTCTTTTTGTGTTTTCTCCAAAGTCTTTTGGCCTGCCAAACAGAGCTGGAAGCATAATCAGGTGTTTTCATGCTATTTTCATTACTGCTTTCTCCCTGGCTGAACCAGCACTGCTGCAAGAGTATTTTATTTGATGTGTTTCACCTTTACCTTCAAGGTTTTGCTGAAAGCACCACAAAAGGACACTAGAGGGAAAAGTATTAAGTAAGCTAGAAGAGGTTTCCTAGGCTGTGGGAATGAGAAGGCCTACTGTTAGTTCAAGCAATGGGCAAAGGTGCAGATCATCACCAAGTTTATGATAAAAGATAACAACCACCACCATCATGCATCAGTGTGAAGTTTTTTTCATCCTGACATCACTGAAAATTTTATCCTAACAGCACAGCCACATAGCAAACAGACTGTAAGATCTTTGGCACAATACAAACCATGCAAGAGTATTGATGTTTTTGTTGGTCATCTGTTCTGTGAAAAAAATGCAAGTGTCTAGCCTGCAAAGGAAATAGCAAACTTAAACCTCCTACCTCTTGTCTTTGTTTAGTTCCAGCCAAACTACGTTATTTTTCATGACCTACATAATACAAGTAGCATGTTAGATTCTATATAGATAGGTGGAGAAGAGAGTAGTATCAGAGGAAGCCAAGTTCACTGTTTACCTCTTCCTGGCTTTTTAGGAAGTTCTTTACAGAGAGAGTGCAATACCCATGAACACAAAGGATAGGATGTGCTGCCTTTTTGCAGAATGTACTGGCATGGTTACTAAGAGAGAAAAATAGTCTTCAGCATTGAAGTAGGAGATCAAAATCTGTTCTCAAGTCAGGTTGTTAAGACAAAACTCTAACTGGTGGTTTCATCTGTTCATTAGCTGTTGTAAACGAGCAATGTATCATATTTACTTGAAGATAATCTTTTTCAGTCTCCCAGGCTCTTAAGAAATAAGTGTCACCTTGGGGCTGGTGTCCTTGAATCTGAGTAAAACCAATAGAAACATGGGGGAAGGGGAAGGAGAATGGTAGAACTAGAAATTATAGCAAAGTTAGCATGTTTGGAAATTATTTCTACTGTTTCCCTTTGAAAATCCCCAGATATTTCATGTGGAGTGTTATGAGTCTATAAATTACCTTTTGGAAGGAATGAGTTTTAATGATGTGCTTGACAGAGGGGAAGAACAGGGGCATAGGAGAAGCCATCTGGGAGCAGAGCACAGCATGACTTCAAAGAAAAAAGCCAAGAGCTGAGAGTAGGAAAATTCATCAGGTAACTTGGCCAAGGCAGTGGAAGGCAGTGGAAAGAGATGAGAGAATGGAGACAAGCTTCAGTAGATCTTCCTTCCTCATTGTTTTTTCTGTTGCTACTGACCCCTCCACCTCCTTTCTCTCCAAGCCGCCAAGGCAAGGTGAGACCGTCTGGTGTCTACAGCCCAATTTCCCCCCCACCCCTCTCAACACCATCTGGGAATCCACACTCCTAATTGAGTCTCCAGATGTTTGTGTCTTTCTGGTGTTTGTGTCATTCTGGATCTGCTCTTTCAGTTCTGATCTCCTGTGTCTCTGCCATGCACACTGCACACGCACATTCACACTGCACAGCAGAAAGCACAAGAATCTTATCTAGATAAAAGCATGCTGCAGGTAGGGATGACCGAGCCTTCATTACTGGTGTTCACGCAAGTAGAACTATCTCACAGATAGTCACAGATGTGCTAAAATGGGGTGTATCACCCCATTTCCTGACAGCCTTAAATAGCGGTCAACTTTCAATGCACACCTCAGTTATCACTACTGGGATGACCATTGCTTGGAACAATTTTCCAATATAGATAGATAAATCAACACATGAGATAGATACCCAAAGGAACAACTTTATCAACTTGCTGGAGAAAATTTCATCTAATAGGTTACTTGCACCTACAACTTCCATGCTGTAATCAGCAAAGTTATTCCACACAATGGTATTGTAGGGATCCTCCCTGAGTTTGCACATGCACTGCTTAAGCCAGAGCTTCTCCAAGACAGACCATAGCCCTGACATGTCTATAATTAAATTTACTGGGTTTAAAAACAGAATTATTACAAATTTGTTTCCTCAGACTTATGAAAATTTTCTGCAAGTGTCATTCAGGTGCATGTTCCAATCAAGACCTTAACAAGCTTGCTTTGCTCAGCAGCCATTTGGTGCCTTCACCCTTCCTGTTTTCAATGTATTGACAAACTATTTTGGCAACAGGTTTGCAGCACACACTGCCTACAAGGCAGGGTTTTTTGAACCATAGGAGACTGCCCTAGGACAGTGAAATATCTCACTGTCTGTTTTACTAAAAGAGAATAATGTATCATCAACTTTATTCTGGCCTTTTAAAAGAGGGAAAAATGCAATATGGTTCTCTGCAGCTACTCTAAGCAAATGTCAATGCTGCTCTAGTAAGGACTTGACTATAAAGCAAAGGAGCACAAAATAAAGGAGGATGAAAATTTAAAACACAGTAGCCATTTCACAAACTCCTGAACCCCAAGTACCTTCTCTGTAGTTTAAATTAATCCACTTGTAAAGTGGATAAATCCAAGTTGCACAAAGGCGCTTTAGTACAGAAGAACATCCGCTCTGCGAGTTAACACAGAACAGTTACAGTGCCTAAAACATACCCCCAAAGTTATTCAGTACTAACTTCCTGCTCAGATAAGACCTAAGAGTGGAACTTTTTGCTCCTGATTTGCCCTGTGAAGCTGTGCGAAACCCAGGGTGGTGGGAGCATATGCCTTGGAGAACAGGGGTCAGAACTAGAGAATCTATCCGATTGTTTTCTCACTTAAACGACAAAAAAAAGAGTTCCCTTAAATTCCCAGCCAAGGAGGAAAGTAACTTGGCAAACAGACTTTTTCTGAGTTCTTTTACTGGAAAGATTTATATTTTGCTCACCACAAATATAGAGAGCAGACATATAGCACACTGCGTATTTGCCTGTGCTCCTTGTAGCAGAAGTTTTTGGCAGTCTTTTCTAGGGTAAGGTTTAGAAAAATCACACTGCTGGGGGCAACCTGGCCATTGTAAAAGCCAAAACCAGCTTTTAACTAGGTAAGTTGTGATTTTAGGCCAGAAGGTACTACTGATCACCCAATCTAGTCTCCTGCACAACACAGGCCATAGGGCTTCTCTAAATTAAATTCCACATCTAGTCCAATAGCTGCAGCTGAATGCAAGTATCTTTTAGAAAAACATCCAATTGCAATAGAAAAGTTTCCAGTAATGGAGAACATACCACATTACAGAATACCCTACGTCCAGGATTTCTTGGACAACCTCACTGCATATCTGCTGTTTACACCCCATACAGCAAGTCAGAAACTTTCAGAAAGCTTCAAGCCTGCTGTTCCCATGCAGGAGTTACTGCAGCCCATGCCTCTCAAGAGGTCAACCTGCCTTTGGATGACAGCTCCCACCCACCTAGAAGCCCTAGACAAATGCAGCCACCCCTCAGATCAAAAACAACTAGGGTAAATTGCCTTCCTCTATGCTGCAGAGGACCCTCAGAAGAACAAAGGATAACAGTATCCTAATCACAGCCCCTAGTGCTTCTAAAAGGAAATTATCCTGTTAAAAGCATCTTAGAGACACCTGGAGGAAAGGCAAGTAAAAGCAGAAAGAGAAAGAAAACCCTCACCATGGTAAAAGAGTTCTGACCAAGCCCCTAACCTCCTTCCTTCTTTTTTTAAAGCTGTTTCTTTCACAAAGGGTCTCATCTGCATCAGGCAGATAATGCCCTACAGCTGCCCCATCCCTCCACTCAGCTGTGAGCAGATTGTCTACCCAAAGGAATAGTGTTAACCCTTTCTCTACTGACCTATTTGGCTTATTTATTCTTTTGGGTTTGGGGCACATAGAAAGTGCCATAAAGACTTGCAAGAAGTCAGTTGAAAGCAGGAGGAAAATAACTGTGTCTTGAGGCTATGCTGCTGGTGGCAATAAATTTTGCAAGTTAAGGTGCATTTGTGTGTACTGTGGATTACTGAAAGGAGGGAACTTCAACTGCATGACCAGGATTTAATTTGTTTTGCACTTCGTCATGCCAAATTTTAGTGCCTCTCCTGAGACTTCATGTTCTGCCTTGAGAGGAAGGACCTAATTATTGTTAAGCTTTACCTGCTTCGTGTAGTTACTCAAAAGTTTGACAGGGTAACAATCACCAGGCTTTCCAAAATGCCTAGCGATTTTGAGGACTTCTATTCCGAGGGCTCAAACCACTTCATGAGTTTTCAAGCAGAGTCCAGCATCCACTTTCTGAAATGCAGGCATTTTTCAGTATTTCCAGTTGGACAAGGAAGTCACTTTGGATGTCTCTCCCTAAGTGTCTGTCCTCAAGATATTTAGTTCAAGGAGGGGTGGTTCCACTTCAGTTGGTATTGGCATAAAGCCACCCCCTGTGGGAATCGTTCTCAGCTTTCAGTGAGGGCAGAATAAAGGCAGTTTGATTTTGAAAAGGTGCATGCACTGAACATATACCTTGGCCCCTGTGATAAAGTAGTAGCAACACAATTGTACAACCCTTTTCCCCTTCATATTCTGTCTGCACGCAGCCCAGCAAAGTCTTCTGGTTTGTTAGTACTGGAATTTTAGAGTACTACTGATGGTTACCACGCTGCAAGTGTTTTAGCTTGCATAGAACAGTGGCATACCTAATTTAACTACAGAAAACAGATAATTGCATGGCCCTACCATACAGAATGACTATGCTTTGGCCTAATGCACTAAGAAAGTCTTTTAAAAACATTGCTAGGTAAAAGTTACATTATATACTTTAGAGTGAAGCAGTATTAGGAATATGGACAGGAGAGCATGTATTTTTTTCTCTCCTTTTATCCTGTGTTTAGAAACAGAATTTTACAGGCCAACCAGCCAGCTGGTGCAACATCCATTATTTACTCCTGTTGGACTGGGAATCTCAACAAGACCCAGCACCAGTAACCTGACACTGGCAGCGTAGAGAGTGGAGGCAAGAAAGATGCTCCCCAATGTCCTCAGCAGACTGTTCCTGCTGTCTCAGCCAGATGAAGAGCACTGCATGTTGCTCTTGTTTGGAAAGTAAGAAAAAAAAAAGTATTTATTTATTTATCCAGCAGCATCTTGGAAGATTCATTCCCTGCTCAGTGGGCCTGATTTTCCATTGCTGCCCTGTAAGGTATAGTTTCTTACACCCATGTTTCCCTCTTTTTGTGGTGATTTAAATGCTGTTATTTTATAAAATAGAATCATAGAATCATAGAATCATTTAGGTTGGAGAAGACCTTTAAGATCATCGAGTGCAACCGTAAAAAATGAAGCAGTGTAATATTCACACAGAACAAAGACATCAAATTCCTGCATGGGCATATGAGCTTTTCCACTTTTAGCTAAGAAGTCATCTCCACCTCTCCTCAAATATTTGACATATACATCTCAACCTGCTAGGACTCACGGGGATTTTTGCCATTGATTTTACCGAGTTCAGTTGAATATGCAGCTTCCATTACCATAGCACAAACTGCACAGCCTTCAAGGAAAAGAGAAATGAAATGTAATAAAAGAAAAGTAGAAGATGGTATACAAAAAGAAGTTGTTTGTCCACAAAACACTGTTGTTTGTTTTCTGGGTTGTTTTTTTTTCCCTAAGCTACTGCTCTCTCTGCAGGTCAGAGACTTCTGGGGAGGGAGAAGACGAGGCTGTTTGGTGCCATAACACAGGTTTAAACTCTCATTTACACATTCCTGATGAAGGAAGAGAGAGGTAAGCATACAATACCCTCCATGCCTGTGGATATCATGGACTTCTTTTTTAACCTTAATATGGGTGGGCCTGGCCCTGCAGCTGGGCAGGAAGCCATTGTGCAGAAGCTGCACCCTGCAGGATAGCACGTGTGAGTTGCAAGAGAGCATTGCTGGCCACAGGAGCTCAAGGACCCAAACGTGCTGACCAAATTCTTCCTCTGACTTCTTGTTCCAAGCCCACCCCATCCACACAAGGTCCAAACTACTGCTGGTTACAACCATATTTAGGTTTTTTCATTTCTGAAATGCAGAGTTTTTATTTAGCGGCAGAGTTAGCCTGAGAAGAGAAGGAAATTCAGCTTCTAGCCAAAACCCTTTCATTCACCCTGTGGTCCTCAGACCTGGGTGGGTCCTAAGGGATCCTCAAAAGTTAACAACCAAAATTCCACTGTCCATATACTAAATTCAAAATGTAGTTGTTTGCACTTCTCCTGAAAAAATTGAGAGGTTCATGATTCCAAAAACGTTTAAAACTTGCTGCTTTTGGGAGAAGACGGTAAGAAGCAGAAAGCACAAACCACGGGCATATATCTCCCATGTTAACAAACATATACATCCAATGAGCTCCAGAGTAAATATTCTCTTTGTTTTTTACCCTCGATATTTTGCCTCCAAGCCTCCACCCCACAAAGGTTTTCTTGCAGAATGTGTCATTTGTGACCAGCTTTGGGTGTTTAAAACATTTATAGGGGGAGAAAGACAGATTGATGCCTTTAGTGCAGCCTGCACTCATCAGGTCTAAAGACAGGTCAGGGAGATGACAGGAATACTAAGCTTAAGGTGACGGGCTTGGCGCCATGCTACATTTAAGCCGAGACTGAGAGTCCAGAATTCCTGGACATCATAAAGAATCTATTATCATTGTGGTCACTTTCAGCAACGCTGGTTTCATTACCATCTGTCTTCATCCACCAATGCTTAGGGAATAAATATTAAATATGGAACTTTTCCTGGATTCAAGTCACAGAAGGCAGAAGGCGAAGCCGTTCTCTAGTAATATGATCTCGGACCACCTTCGAGTAGGTGGAGGAAGATAAAGAAATTAGATAAGATCATTAGCTCTGTCGAGTTGAAAATAAGGGTTCAGTTTTCAGTTGAGCAATAATTCTCTTTTCAAGGTGGGCAATATTTAAGCAATCATCCCTAGAAAATTGGTCATTACCAGTGGCTAATAACCGATTTGTTAGTTAATAGCCCAAGGTGAAACCAAGGGCACTAAATGCTCTGGCAAACCACTACTGACTGCAGTATTAACAGATTTCAAGGGCATCGTTGCTATTATAAACCATGTTCATTGATTTATAACAACACTAATATGTTTTATAAAAGAGCGGTGCAGTGTTCTGGAAAAATTAATCATTTCTTACTAACCCACAGCTGACTGTCCACTGCTCTCAGTCCTGTAGTGAACTGGATACCATCACGTTTTGTTCTGTTTAAACTGAGGAGCACTAGAAATGGACTGGAGGAAGCAGGGGAAAGGAAGGAGTCTTTTCCAGAGTAAGGAGCATATATCCATGTCATCCTGGTGATGAGATAGATAGCTGCCCAGTCTCCACCATCCACAATTGTGTGTTTTTCCTATGGTCTTCCTGGTGTCACATTCACACCCATTTCTTCCACACTACCCCAAGAGCCATTCATAGATGGGGTCTCCTTCTGAAAGCTTTCACAGTTATCCCCGAAAGACAAGACAGACCAGAGGCTCAGATACACATTCATGGCACAAATTACTGTGTTCTGCTGAACTACCAGCTCAGTACCTACAAGCTCGCAGCCAGCGTCATCTGTGACGTAATTTGATCCCACTTGACCTTAGGGAAAGGCACTGACACTAAACTGCACTACTTTGCTGCTGGAGCGTGCTAGAAGTGCATGCATGGATGTTACTAGAGCTCAGCTGATGGGTTATACCTTGTTAAGTCACCATAACTCCAGGACATCACTGAATCCACAGATTCTCTGAGTGAAGGTGGTAGCTATCACAAAGCTAATTAGATCAGAGCAAAGCCCAAGCATGCCCACCAGCAACACAGGGCTAGAAGGCTGGAAAAATCTGCAGCTTCTACTCAATCTGTGTTGCAGTTCTTCCCAGCAGTGCCCTTCCCCATTTCACCCCAGAGGATTGTGGGTGACATATATGTACATATAGTACATATTATTTACTATCCTTGTCATCAGCTGAAAGGAATCTACAGACCTGTGCAAACAGCCTGCCTGGGGATAATCCACTATGCCTGTATGCACTTGACTCTTGTGAGCAAGGTGAGGAATTCCAAGAAAAACACTTTGCAGGAGTTTTGCCTCTGGATTAGTGTTACCGCCTGGCACGCTGGTAATTCCAAGTGCTGTTGCAGGCCTGGCTGAGTCTTGATGGGACTCACCCAGAAAGAAGAGCATAAAAAAAAGAAAACTTTCTGTTAATCCCTCCCTTTTGGCAAAAAGCATGATTTTCCTAATTGCTGTAATGCTTGAACTGAAACTAGTTAGCTCACATAAGAAAACTTCAGGCAGGGCTATTCCTCATTAAGAAGGATACTGAAAGTTCATTCGTCCCTTCTGTCAGTAAAGCTGTTCTTTCTGCCAACAATGCCCATCAAGCCTGAAGGAGCCTCCATGTTTTCAAGGGCAGGACATGGCAGTTCATGCAAGCTTTCCCAAGCTGTAGCATGAAAGCCTCAAAGAGAAAAACTTGCAGGAGAAAAAACTCAGCTTCCAGATGGCCAGACAAACTCCTATGATCTCTAGTCAAGTAGCACTCTTTAAGTAGCTAAACTACTTGAAGCTTCATTAGAACCAAAGCTGAAATGCCCAGCTCCTCAGGGCACTTAGATACTCTTGATCTAATATTTCAGTGGGAATTTGGTGCCTAAATACCGTTGAGTTCTGGAGCAAAATCTCCAAGCGGAGAAGGACTTTACAATCCCTGCCTGTTGTTTCCCAAAGCAAATTTGAATCTGAACCAAGCTCTGCCAAAAGAGACAGATAGATGAGCTAGAGCTACTATATGTACATACCTGCCTGTATATGGATTAATCATAATAAGGATCCGGTGTGGACATTTCAACCCAGTAATTTTAATGGAAATGAGGCTCTAAATCTGTATTATTGCACCAAGAAAAATGGAGCTATTTTCACATCTCAGTTGCCTAATGGACTAGACACACATTTTCCTTTGTCTTGGGGAATGAGCTGTAAGTGACAGGCTCTCCCCTGGTTGTTAATGATGCTTTCTTCTATTGCCTGGCCCATGACAGCCTGCTAGGTACAGTTGCTATAGGAAGTACCACTTTATCCCGCAAAGCAGTTTGTGCACACATTGGTGCACGCGGTGTGCAATATGCATGCGCAAATGCACACTTCAGTGACCAACCCCTTGTACTTCTCAAATGAAAATGTCTGGTGGGCTGAAATTGCAATTAAATGCAGACGTAATTTACTTCATGCAATAGTTAAGGACCCCGTTACTTTCTCAGAGGTGAGTTTTTTCACACAGAAAACCTGTTGATCTCATAGTAAGGACTGAGCAGAAACTGAGTCAGAGTTTTGGGATCTGCCCCAGTTTTACCAGTCATTGGAAATGTGTTTCCATGTATTACACAGGCTCACTCTGTGATACGTTCTGAAGCTGGCCCTGCCCAACAGACCCAATAAAGATTGTCGACTGCAATAAAACTTCTTTGACAAGTTAGGAAGAACAATTGGAAACATAAATTCATGCTGTGGATCCAGCACCTCGGCAAACATTCACTGCTTCTTTTTTTTTTCTTTCCCACAGAATGTTTTTTAAAAAAAAAGAAAGAAAGAAAAATGACAAAGAATTAGCTGTACGTTTGTGGTTTATTGGTTTTCCTAGAATTTATTGCAATGCCAGAAATTAATTTATGAATAATAGCAAGCATGGGATCACAACGAACTTCATGCAAAGAAAAAAAACACCTAAAGAATGTTCTAGTTGGCAAGAAAAAGCCCCTGCGTCAATTTGAATGCCAAAAAAGGAGGGTAAATCTTGCATACCAGCTTTGGAAATCATTAGGGGTTTGTAAATTATGAGACAATGTTACATTGTCTTCCCAAACATTTTTTCCCATTTACTTCTCTGTGTGCCTAAGCTCACAGTGTCCTGGAATTTTATTGCTTTATGGCCACCGATATGAAGAGATTTAGGAAAATGTCACTTTTTTTTCCAACAGTTGTTCTTTCTTTTCCTTTGAATGGAGATTGCCATGTATTACTCATTCCCGTCTCTCTTTGACAAGGATCATTACTTATGTTTATCATAAAAAGATGCTCTGTATTACTGTCATATGGTTTCGGGATTTGTTATTATAACGTTACAGAGTCCGGAAATGGCACAAAACAAAGGTCAGTTTTATTTGGCATATTTGGGATAGTCTTTCACTGCCAAGCTCCTCCTTAGTTGCTTCAATACAAGCATCTCTAAGGTCTAAAATAGAAGAACTCATTTTGCATAGGGAAATAAAAAATGGGCCAATTCTCATCTAGGAAAAACAGGTACAAATTCATAGAAAACACATACAGGAGGTTACAGTTGTTTATAGCACAGTTCACATTAGCACTATATGGCCAAACACACCTAGCTGTCCAGGGCTTATAGCTAGTTAAATCCCGCAAGTGCCAGGAGGCATGTTTCTCCATCATGAAGCCCCACTGGTATCCTTAGCAGAGCTCTGCAGAGAGAGGAGCAGGAGGGCTCTGCTCTAACCAGCTTAGGAGAACACAGAGATAAATTAGTGACACCACAGGGAGCAGGACTGGAAGTCATGTGCATGAGAGGACTTTGCAGCTATATGGACTATCCTCCATCCCACAGCCAGAAATACGCCATGCACTATGAGATCCTAAAGGAAGAGGGGATTCAGTCTCCTTAATGTTTCCTTCAACCTAGCAAATTCCTCCCAGGGAAAAATTCTCCCATTGATGTGTAGTTACAGAAGGACTGGAAGCTGCCAGTGTGTTGCACAACACCGTACTCGAGAAAAATTTGGGAAAGATACAAGAATTTGCCGAGTGCTGATGTCTAAATTCTAAAGAAATGATGAAGGAAAGGCTGGCTGGCTAGATAGATTCCACCATTGGTTTCTTCATTGCGATGTATCGACTCCAGTTTCACCTAGTCAGGACTCGTAACACTGGCACAGATACTGGATTGACCCGAGACCTTTTTGTACAACAGATTATCTATCCGTTATATGGATATAATAATACTTACCTGCCTCACAGACATGTTATGACTGTTAGTCAGACAGTATTTATGGAGATTTTCACTATCCCAGATCAATGTTATAATCCATTTGTTAAAATGGAGCTTTCTCAAGTATTTCCAGGTATGGTTACGGGCCAGTAAATGCAATATGAATACTACTTTAAAGACAATCGTGGTCCTAATCACTAGGAAAAACTCAAGTAGTAACATCTTGACCACTTAGATGTCAATATAATAAACATTTGCAGCTCCTAGAGAAAATTTAAATTGTTCAAAACATAAAAATGTGACAAGGAAAATGAACATTTTGAAGCTATTCTGAATTTGGAAGAAAACTAAAAACCTCCAAACCTTCTGTTGAAATATTTTTCATTTATGCTGCTTAACAATGTTTTCTGTCAGTAAGGTCAAAATGTTTTCACACTGTATTTCCTTCCAATTTCATTCATATATTGCAAGAAATTATATTGAAATTGAAATGAAACATTCTGACCCTCTTGGAATTAAAGGGGTTTTTTCCTTTTCTTATCTTTTCTTTTTTTTTTTCTTTTTTTTTTTTCTTTTCTTATCAAAGTGAAGCATTTCAGTCTTATCAAAGTGAATTTTGAAGTATCTTCCCATGAAACTGGTACATTTGTGAAAATATTTCAGTTCTGTTAAATTGATATTTTCCAGTGAACTAATTCTAGTGTGCTTTCCACAAATAAACATTTTGCAAAGCAAAACAAACATTTTGAAGTTCTTCTGCTTTTATAAGAGTAAAAAGTGTCCAGTGCCTCTGAAAATTCTTAATTTGAGATGTTTGATTATATTCAGCAAAAGAATAAAATTTGTACTAGACAGCAAAACAGAAAAGTAGTGAGATTTTGCAGAAATCTAACAGCAACCTCCAAACAGTAGCCACGCAAAAATCGTCTTGTCAAACTCCCTTACTGCAAAGCCACTTTAAGGAGGGTACCCATCAACAAGAGATTTCTAGGCTGCTTCTGCAAAATCTTCCAAATATGGCCAAATATTGACTCCGCACGCACAAGAGCAGGTAAAAAACAGCTAGATTTCAAGCTCCACAAGGGCTGTGCTAGAGAGATTTCAGCTCATGAATCAAAATTAGGTTTCACAGGTTTGTAGTCACAGAATCCTGCAGCAGCTCTGCGGATGGCTGCTCTGAAAGCCAGGGGTGCTAATGAACAGAGAGCACAGTTAAGACTTCCTGCATTGGAAGTAAATGACAGAGGTGGTTTATCTTATTGTTTCCAATGGGTGCACTTGACAAGAGTTCAACTGGAGCAGAGAAGGAAAAGAAAAAAAGAAAAATGTTAGGTCTGGACCAAAATAATAATGACTGAGAATCACAGCACTTTCCTTTCAACTATCTCCAAAGAAACTGTCATCTTAAACAGGGATATGTCTTATCAGAAATGGAATGACAGCTATATAGGTGGCTGTAGTTATAAATGCTAGCTATAGGGTCACTGGAGTATAAAAAACACATTGAGAATATGTTTTCATTATATATTTGCTTTTGTCTTCCTTTGTCAGGTTAGTGTTGCATTTGCTCTGTTGTGTAGTAGCCGTGACTTTTATTGATTTGTGTTTTTTACAGTGTAAATGCTCCTGGTCAGGGGCTGTCATCATTGCTTGGCATGACTACATTCTGTATAGTACTTAGCATGAAATATATCAATAAAAATGGTGAAGCCCCCAGAGGATACAGCTGTGGAGTGCTGAGCATGTCCCTGACACATCTCACCTCAGGATCCACAAAATAAGGATTCACAAAGGAATTCAAAAAGAACATTTTGCTGTGTGTTCCTTTCTGAATGTCTCTGCTCCTCTGTGCAGCATGGACAGAAACTGGCATTTGGGAAAAAGGAGTCAGGCCCTACATGATTATATCAGGGTTTTTTTAATCTTCAACTCTATGAATTAGAAGGTTTTTAGAGATAGAGATAGAGATAGAGATAGAGATAGAGATAGAGATAGAGATAGAGATAGAGATAGAGATAGAGACAGAGACAGAGATAGATGCAGAAAGAGAGGTTTCTAAAATCCCAGGACCCCAGAGATTAATTTTTAAGAAAAAAGATCCATTAGCACAAGACTGCTACTAACATAATGGAAGCCAGCAATGATCCTTTCGGGGCTTCCCTTATGAAACCTCCTTAGAGAAACTTTTCATCTTTACTACTTCCTCATGACCCAGTTCAGGATTTTCACTGTTATTCTCTGGTGGCCTTTACGCCACTGCTGCTTGTCTAATTCAGGTCCTGAGTCAGCAAGATACTTACATCTCTGCCTAGTAGCCCCACTAGCTGTACTGGGATTTCTCCCATGTTTAAAAGTAGTATCTTGCCAAACTGAAATAACATGCCCTACTTAAAATCACATAAACCAAAATCTACTGGGCCCAGACCCCAAAACCATCAGGTGTCTTTATATAACTACTATCTAAGATCATTCATATGATCAGCCAGGACCCAGGAATCTTGCATCACTAGTTGGATGCAAGAAATGTATATATTTAAGTCTATCCCTTTTCACTTTCAGGTCCTTAGGGTACAGAAGATGACAACATTTCTCTGCCAAAAAGAAGAAAAGGTCTTAACTGCTTTTAATTTAAGAGATTGCAATCCAGTTATTTGTTAGAGTGATGGAAGGGTAATGGAGCAATCCTGTTTTACCCAGATGAATTTCCCATGACAAATGATATTGGCTCATCATCTGTGGTCATGATTGAATTCCAGTATTTTCCTTGCTCTAAAGCATGGATAGGGCTGTAAAGAGCTCTTGTTTTCCTTGGGACATTTGTTTCCAATTTTGCAAACACTGAGAATGTGGTTATTTTTGTAGTGCTGTTATGAAAGCCTGGCATTTTCTTCTTCATGTTGGAGTTAATTATAAATCATTGGAGTTACACTGCCCACAACAAAGTTCTCAGACCCAGAAACTGAATCATTGCTGATCACTGCTCTCCCACCCCTGCTCGCTCTCTCACTGTCAGTTACTCTTTGAGGAAGGGAGGGGGCGTTATTTTAAGATGTTTTTATTGGCTTCGGAATATAAAGTGTCAGTTCCAAGGTCTTTTTTTCCCAGAGCAAGATAAACTCCTTTGGGCCATACATCATGGGGCTTTCGCATAACTTGACAGGACCTCACATTTAAATGCCTTTGCAATACCATATCTGATGACTTATGGGAGGACTGTAGTTTTTCAGGGGATGTATCATCAAAAGCCCCTTTCAGTAGCATTGGGCTTAGTCCCAGGTTTGCTTCTTTAACACTTTCAATAGCAACTTTTCTTCCTTTAAAAAAACCTGAGGAAAAAAGACCATACACAGAAGCACACTCATACACACACATGCACAAGTAATATCGTAACAGGCTGACTGTATATGGTCAGAGGTTGGGGGTTTGTGTTTGTTTGGGGGGGGGGGGGGGGTTTTGTTTTTGTGTTGCTGTTATTTTAAATTAACAACTTAGCTCTTTTGTGAATTTTACTGTCGGTTTAGGCTCAAACATATTCTTTAAAGCAGATTAAGTCTGAAAATTCAGGTCAGAGGATCAAATCAAGTTCTGTTAAAGGAAATTTGTTAAAGCTCCCCTCCCACTAACCTACTTAGTGTCAGGTCTTATTTGAAAGTAGGGCACTTATAAGTGTAAAGAGTTTAATCAGGTTTCCTTTTTTTATTAGAAAAGATGAAAATCCAGCTTCTCTTTAAAATAAACTGCTCTATTTTTACTTGAGTCTTGGTACAGGCATTTGCGTTCATTCCTAAGGACGAATGCATTTGCAGGAGCTGGTTGCTGCAGACTTGTGAAATAGGATTGTCTCTGGAAACAAAATAATCATATTTAACTTAATTGGGCCCTTGTTCAGCAAAGCACTTAAGCACAAGTATAAATCTAATCTTACTCAAGACAAGACTTATACAAGCACTTCAACCTGAAGTGCTTAATTTCCAATGGAGTCAATGGAGCATTCCAAAATCATGACTCAGGTCCCAGAATCATTAGACTGGCATTGCACTGGGGAAACAAAGCATACCTAGGTGTTATTTTTTCCCTGTCACTATGGTGGCTAGAAAGTTTCTTAAAAATAAAGCTCCCTCCTTCAATCTTAAGAGCATGCTTAACTTCAAGATTTTTTTTTCTTAATTAGAGATATGAAGCACTATGGCAATGGATTGCAATATAATCTCCCCTCAAAGGAAGATCCTTCTGAGACCTGAGAAATATACGTGTCATCAGAAGATGAATGCGATGGTATAAAGAGATGTTTGTAGAAGACTCCACTGGAGGTGGGGTCAGAAACCAGAACCATTACATGGAGGTTACTGTTTAGCACAATCCCCAATGGTGATACTGAAAAAAACACAACCTCTCATGTTTAGACTGATGTGGATAGTGGCTGGGAATAATTTACAAATCTTGTCACTACCTCCTTTGAAATAAAAGGGAATCGATGTTGAATGCAAATACCAGTGCAAAATGCACAGATATAAATGGTGCGTTAAGTTCCCTTTCATTTAAATGAACAGCTTTGTGTTTGTAGAGAGGAAAGACTGAAAAGACACATCTATTTTGCAGTTTCAGGTACACTGGTACTAAAAAATACCTTTTGGGAAATGAGCCTGTCAGCTTGCATACATTGTATATTAAGCAAATAATATATTCAGTGTTAAATTACTTCCTGGCATAATATGCGGAATTCTATTGCTGGCCATACAGCTGCATGCTCATTTACACCAATGGGCATATTGGCCTTAATTCAGCAGGCTCAGTTATTCCTATTTAAAAAAGCTCAAACTCATGACAATAAACCTGTGGTTGTAGTAGTTATGTCCTTTCCTCACTTTTCTATAAGCCTAAGACGTTTCATATTTCAGGCAACACCAATACGCTGTTTGCATCTGGGGTAAATCAGCTTGATTCCAGTGAAGACAAAAAGGCAATGGCAAGTCCCTCTAGCTGAGAATCTGGCCCACAGTGCCTGCTAACTTCTCTATAGAGGCTAATGGGGAAAATGCCTGTCATTTTGCGGCTTCTTTCTCTCCACAAACACATTTAAGACAAGTTTGGTCAATTATCCCCATGTCTCCTATATCCATTTAGTGTAATTCCTATTAAGTGCAGTTCCACCTACAGCACTAATGGGAGAAATACTGATCAACCACAGGTCCCTCTTTGCTATATTTAGCTAACATAAACGCTTGTGATTCCAGTGCATTGCCAGGGGAATGAGATCGTTATAGACTATAGCATTTCCATTTGACTTCCCAGGAGGATAGACCAGCATGGGTGAAATCCAGAAACCTACTTCAACAGAAGTACAAATAATAATAGGTGTAAGTGACTGTAAGCTCTGCAGTCACAACATCCTGGAGGCCAGGCAGCTGAGCTGAAATAACACAAAACCAGGCATCAAGAAAGCTCAGTTCAACTTCTGTCACTATTCTGTTGTGTGACCCTAAGCAAGCCACTTCATCACTTTGAGGCTTTATACCTTATTTCTTCCCTTCTTCGTTTTCTCTTTGCAGCAAGAACCACCCTCAGCCTGGAGCATGTTTTTACTGCATAGTTAGACCTTGGTCTTAGTGCTCATCTTAGCTTCACCCTCAGCTTTGCCTGGGAGGACATGGTTTCCAAGTTGCTTGTCTGCTGCCCCTGCACACGGTGGCCTAGCAGACAGACTATGGAGGTGCTCAGGTAAACGCGGTGCTGTTTGCCCTCAGGGACACGTACTGCCCTGTCTGCAGGCTCTGCATGCGTGCCCAGGGAAATCTCGTCCTCTCTTACAGTGCCCTGGGTCCTCACTCTTTCTGCAGCCCCTGGTGCCTGGTATTCCCTGTGGTTCTCTGGGCTGAGAAACTTTGGGATTACTTCTCTGATGCTGGCAGGAAACCTATGGTGGCAAACTGAGGGGGAGGTTTTGAGGAAGAATCAACACACAAGTGAGTTTGCTCCTCCCTGGAATGAGCTCTGGCATGATCAAAAGCACAACTTGTGTTTTGACCCTTACATGTTCGAGCAGACACTGCTAAAAGTCGCAGACAAGAACCTGCCTCAAGGCTTTGTGGTGCAGAGAAGTATGATCTGGCTGCACCCCACACTCACACCACAATCAGAAGCAAACTGGCCACCCCATTACTTGTGATAGCCAGCTTGATTAGGTCTGCCAAGTGGCAGGGTTCTGCCATAAGTGCAAATAAATAAGAATACTAAATCAAACAACAGTCAAGTTAAATGTGTGCTTACAGCTAGGGATATTTAAAAAGCTTTGCAGAGGTCAGCAGTCAGGCACATATGCACATCCGGCTCCAAAAATGGGTTTTTATTGGGCAGGAAAAGGATGTAACAGATAAGCATGCAAAATGCAGCCAGTGGGCAGGAGAAGGGAAAGAGATAAGGAATCAGACCTCTAGAAGGAATGCAATAGAACTGTGTTTTCAAAATTTGTCCCCGTATCTATAGACCAGTGGAAGGCCTGGCACAGTCTGTTCACACACAGACACCAGGAACCTGCATACTCATTCTACTGCAGAGCCCAGACCAGAGGCACAGAGATGTGTGGCAACAAAAAATATCAACCTAGGTACATTTCTGCTTCCTTCCCACACTGAGCACAGGTAGTATGATTCTCAGGAATCATGTACATGCACAGTCACACAACCTTAGGTATATATTCTCCTTAACTCTTACCCCCACACACATAGCAATTATGCCTGCTACATGCTCATACGCTCCTGGACACCTTCATAACGTTTCCTAATTCACAGACAGTGAGTACAGGGCCAGACCAGAAATCACCAGATGGAGGAAGTCGGACAACTTTGGACAATGTGTTGCTGCTGCTTGATCTCTCTTAAGTTAGTTCTTCTGCCAAGCAACTAAAGAACAAGATCATTAACAGGCAGTGTAGAGAGTGGGCAAGACAACCAGTTCCCTCCTGCTTTGTGTTCCACAGCCCCTAAGCCCTTGCTATGACCCTCTCCCTCCTGTCCCACACAATAACTTCCACAGTTGCCTCCTCCATCCCCTGTTAGCTGAGCACGAGGCAGTATGAGCTGTGGGTCTTCCATGGCTCCATTTGTGCCCAGAGGTTGGCCATTACCTATGATGACTGGCCAGCTGGCTGCTGCCTCTCTGAATAAGATGAGCTATAACTGCCTCTCTCAGTGGGGGCACTAATTTGGGTTTTTCTTCTCTACCCAGCTGCTGATTTTCACGAAGCTCTAGGAATTTAGTACCTCTGAGTTCAAACGTGCTTGAAATTGGCCAGCTGGCTCCAAAACTGTTGGGGAGGGGAGGACAGACAAGCAGAATAGCTGTACAAGCACCATTTCCCCAGGAAATCAATCTCAGATGAGGACTGGAAAAGACCTCGAGAGATCACCTAGACTATCTGCCTGCCCCAAGGCAGGAGCAGCTCTGCCTACATCAATCTTGACAGATGTTTGTCTGCCTTGTATCAGGCATTGAACACTGGCTTGGGAGTGTGCCCAGGAGATGAGAAAACTGGCTATCTTCAAACTACCTGGCAAGCTCTTCCATGAGCTTGACGCAGCATTTCTTAGCACCTGGAAACCTGAGAACATCTGCTTTCCACACAGGGAGAGCAGAGCTCAGTTACATCAAATCCTATCGTCCATATTTTAATCTTACGCAGCTGACTACACTGCCATCAGCACAGCTTAGGAAGACTGGAGTATAAGTGACTTCACACCCCCTGCAAACATCCCTCAGTTCCTGCCCACGTGGCTGTTCTTCCTTACACCAACTGCCAGTGAACCTAATGCATTTTAGCAAGGGGGTTCATTGCAGGGTAATGTCCCTTCTCCCCCACACACTGCTAGAGTGGCTGTGGTCTAATGCATCTACTTGCTCCATTTCATCCCCACACTCTGGCCCGAAATCAGTTCAACACACCACAAGGCCAATTCCTGTAATGGCCATCAAAGAGTCTCTTAAGACACTCCACCTTTCTCCTGCCAGAACAGTAGGAGATGGGAGTTATAGCCGGAGGAAAGGAGGTTTGGCTGGGCTGTCCCTGGGCTGACGTTGGGTTTTCAGCACACCCAGGACAGACCACACACGAGGCAGCTCTGACCTGCCAGATGGAAGTGGCATCAAGATTAATGTGAGGAGGAGCTTCAAATCCTCCTTTTCCAGATTACTGATTTGCCTTTTATATTTTCTATTCTTTTGCGCCCTGAATTACAGCTCAGTCCATTTCAGTGCTTGACAATTAAAAAGAGAGGAGTTCAGCCAGGACAGAGTAGTGACCTCTCTTTTTTCACAGGTTGCTGTGCGACTGCAGGTCCAAATCCAGTCACATGCTGGGTTAGGTAGGAATCCATTTCAATCCCAAAGTCCTCATTATACACGAGTCACTCTGTCGTCAAAAAGTGACCTGCATAACATGAGTAACTCAGTATGTGTCAGAAATATTCCTGACCTTATTAAAGAATCTCCGTGCTCGGAAAAGAGGTTTTCACTCATCAATCACCGTTTTATTCACGCACGATAACAGCCTCATTAAATCATATGAGAGTTGCAGGAGATTTTATATGCTAATTTAATACCAATGTAACCAATTACAAACTTCACATAATATTTTTAAATAATCAAGTAGGTATTCAATTAGCATGCAGTGACCATTTATTAAAATCTCAATTAATTCCTTGTTTAAGACTTGTGCAGTGATCAAACTGTGCAAATCCTAAATAAACCCACCAGGAGAAGCCATGGCCCCGAGACAGCAGCGCTGCCCAACACATTAGCAGCAGAGATGCCACCATTCTGCAGGAGCTCTCTGACACTGCCTCTGCCCCCACACAATGACCACTCAGCACGTCCCCTGGCACTGAATGTCACTGCACCATTTGATGGAGAATCAAGTAACAGCTTCAAAGAGTACAAAAGCTTTGGCTCCAATTCCACTTCCGCTGTCTCAGATCAGACTCGTAGGGTCCAGACACACAGCTGAAGGCAGTTTAGTAAGTTGCCAACGACCAGCACAGCCACAGTAATCAACTCTGTTGGCATCAGTGATGAAGTAAGATGTGCCTCAGAAGCAGAGTCAGCTGATAGGCAGTAACTTGTCACCAGTCAGTCGGTTGCTTGACCAGGCACTTTGAAGCATGTCTCTGAGGACTACTCCAGCCCTGGGCTGGAAGTTCTTGGGGCCATTTA
>NW_008824047.1:986901-993697 GCF_000699105.1 Pygoscelis adeliae
GAAGTCTCTGCCCCCAGGCAGGAGCTAAAAGAATGAGTTTTGGCCTTTGTAAAGATCTGACTTGCATGTCGGAGGGCCAGTGCCAGCCTGTGTCTGAGCAGGCATGAACCACTCAGACCCAACCCTTCGCAGGACTGTCTGGCCATGGGAAACTCAATTTGTCTGTGCTGGTGATCAAGCACCACAAATGCAGTCTCTAAATGTTACAAATAAAGATTCCTGTTGTACCTCAACAACAGCTTGTCATCTTTGTTGTCACTGTCATTGTAATGCTTTCAGCTCCTACACAAAGGGCATCACAAACATTCAAGAACCTTCCAACAGCACAAAACCGCATGTTTGACCTCTCAGCTGAGATGAGGTATTTATGCATTTCCTTATGAAAGACAATTACGTGCATCACTTCCAGCTGAGCAGTTGAAAAATGTGCTTTATATACACAGAATGTTTCCGTGCACTGAGAGCTCCTTTCTCACCTGTGAAAACAGAGCATGGGTCGCATGTGCAAACGGTTGTACTTACAAGTGGCACAGCTGTGTTCTGAGAAGCTGGGTGGAAAATTTAGCCCACAGCAATTCTGCATTTTTCACATTATGAGCTCTCTGACAGTTTTACCCTATGGTCTCTTGGGATCGTGTCACAGTTGGTTTTTATTTAATGGTGTTAATCAAGAAGTAACTGTGAAACTGATGTTTGTCACTGCTGCAGCTAGAAGACCACTCACCTGGCAGCATAAAGAAGTTCATATTTGGAAGAAAAGGAAAAAACTACTACCCGAAGGGTTTGCCCTTTGTTCATATTGGGGCCTCCTCCTTTCTCCCACAGCAAATCCTTTGGCAGTATTAAGTGCAATAAAAGAAACCAGCATACAGAGGAAATGATTGCTCCACTGAGCCTTGCAGTGAAGCAAACCCTGATCTTTTCTGCTCAGCTTCTTAAATGCTTTAGTGCAATTGTTCCACTAGATGTCAGGGCCGAGCATGGAGCGACCAGGCAAGACCCAGCTCCGTGTTCAGCGGGTCTTGTAAAACAACTGCTATTCTTCACCACCACACCACTTACAGGCAGCCCTGTGTGGCCTTGAGGGTCAGCTTGGAAGGCAAATTGTTCTGCATGCTGCTGAAGAAAGGCTCAGGAAACAGGAGGGGGCCCTTCCCAGTTGGTGTCCTGCCTTCCTTAATCTGCAGAGGAGATTTGCGTGCTTGATTGGCTTAGTGGAGGAAAGCAGAGTTAAAAGTGAGACTGGAATGTGCCGATGTATTACTCCGTGGTGTGCAACCTGTGAATGTTTCCAAGGGTCCCTGGGAGGTTACTGAGGGTGCAGCTCTGCAGCAGCTTAAAGCAGATCTAAAGGAGGAGGGATGAAAAGCTCCTGGAAAAAGCATACTTGGCATGGTGGAGCGTAAATATGGTTCATCCTACTCACTCTGCCATACAGAGTGGCCTGTGACCTGTCACACATGGGAAGATATGTGTTGTGTATCAGATCTCCAGATGGGGAATGGACAGAGCTCCTAGAGCTGTGGTGCAGAAAAGTACCCCTGACATGGATTTTAGGGTGCAGAAACTTCACCTCCCCTTTCCTGACCCTGAGCTGCCATTCACATCCTGCCATGACCACCAAGGTGTGAGGCTGAGAACCTACATGACACCGAGACAGTGGTGCACTGGCCTGCCTGTGGGAGAGCATGACAGGGGATTCAGTCATGTGAGTGAGCTCAAGGCATGAGACTTTGGGAGATATGCATTGGAGAGGGGTGGCTCAGGGAGTCAAAGAGGTGTTGGGAGACACCCTATGAAGAAAGGCTGTCTGTGTGTCAGACCCTGGGCACTGAAGCTCCAAGGTACAGGAACAGGTCCAGAAGAGGGCCACGAAAATGATCAGGGGGATGGAACACCTCTCCTGTGAAGAACGGCTGAGAGAGTTGAGGTTGTTCAGCCTAGAGAAGAGAAGGCTTCAGGGAGACCTTATTGCAGCCTATCAGTACTTAAAGGGGGCTGATAAAAAAGAGCGGCAAACTTTTTAGCAGGGCCTGTTGCGACAGGACAAGGGGGAATGGCTTTAAACTAAAGAGGGGTAGATTGAGACTAGATATAAGGAAGAAATTTTTTATGCTGAGGGTGGTGAAACACTGGCCCAGGTTGCCCAGAGAGGTGGTGGATGCCCCATCCCTGGCAACATTCCAGGTCAGGTTGGACGGGGCTCTGAGCAACCTGATCTAGTTGAAGATGTCCCTGCCCGCGGCAGGGGGTTGGACTAGATGACCTTTAGAGGTCCCTTCCAACCCAAACTATTCTATTCTATGATTCTAGGACATCTGAAGAACGAACCACAAGAAAGATTCACACAGCTCTCATTAGAGCTGCCTGCACCCATCTCATGGTGCCTTTAACATCATGTTAGCCTTTAACAGCTTCCCCTGGCTGGACTGGTAGTTACTGGGCTCCCAGCTGGAATGAGCGAAGAGCTCACGCAAGGGTGGGAGGTTTGTTTCTCCTACTAATGGGAGGGAACACTGCGCTCCCAGTTTCATCGGAGATACTTGCCTACAATGTCTGGGTCAGGCCTGGGGTAGGTGTGTCTGCTTGAATACATGAGCTTCTCTTTAAAAGAAAGGCAGAGCCACCCTGACTGGTTAGGCTTGCTTTTCTCTGGATTTCTGACAAATGCTTTGTATTCAAAAGGTCAGTCTAGCAATGGCACCTCATGCCCCGGAGCAAAGAGTCATTCCTCACTGTTTCGCTCTGCTCACGGCTGGCTGCCCAAGCTTGCTCCATCTCCCTGCATCTGACATCCAAACTCTTCTCAATGCAGGGGAGATGTAGCCAAGTGCTGGCATCAGCTGTCAGCTCAAATAGAGGGGAACAGCACAGTGATATCAAAAATGTGTTGATGGGTATTAGTCCTTTACCCAAGTCCTGCCCGTAACTCCCATGCAAGGGAGTGAGTTTTTCTCTTTCAGCAAGGGCCTTATTCTTTTGCTGCAGCAGTAGTCTCACAGTCTTGGTTTTGGAGGGGAAACAGGGAGGCTGTATTACTTTCCTCTATAAATCCCATAGTAAACAGCTGCAGTTCTTGCAAAAGATACTTTTCATCTTTTGCATACTTTTGTAAGACAGAAGCAAGCAAGAGATACAGTGCTTAGAAGGTGGGTATACTCCTAAAAAGAGACACCCCCTCCCCTGCAGCAGTCTCTTCTCATGGGCTGCATTTCATGCCAGGAAGCACCCACCATGATTTAACTCTCTTCACTTCCAAGGGAAAAATCATTTCCCCCAGTGGCTGGTTTTGATGATTCTTCCATTAGTAGGTGTGAAAGCACCTCTCGCAATCTTCTCTGTGTACTGGCAACCCTGGGGAGTCTGTGATGACTCTCAGCAGAAGGAAATGCATTGTCAGCTGACAGACCAAGAAGCAGAAGTGTCCCAGATGAGAAAGAAAGGTGTTTAACAAAAAAACAAATACAAGTATGTTTGCAAATGTACTGGGTAACCAAAACACAAAAGTCCTAGGGTCAGACATAGTTCTCGTGCTGACAGTCTCACACCCTCTTTGTCAAGGTCTGTCCTAGGAGATACTGAACTCCTGTGCACATTCCATTTCTTTCTTGGCACAGGAAAAGGTGTTCTTTGGGCTCCCTGCCGTGTGACTCAGTTCAGCTCACTAAGGTGGCAGAAAACTAACACTACAAAAAGGAAAGAGTCATTAGTTGCTGCTAAGTTGAACTCTGAACCAGTAGCAAGTGGGGGGGGAACGCACAACTAGAAGCTGTGCCAGTCTCAGCATAGACCAGCTTAGGCTATTGTGAAACCATGCCCCAAGTGATCCTTACTTTTCCAAAAGACCTGTCTCCAGAGATAGGAGGGCAAGACCAGCCATCTTGGCATTGTGCTGATTTAGATCAGTTCAAGGTAACTGTGAAACCACTCTCCAAGTATAACTACTTTTCTATGGTATTTAGAATCCTTCATAAAGATAAGGGTTGGTTGGTTAAAGAGGTATACAAGCACACAAGCCAACCACACTGGGAGCTGGGAAGCACCCTGTGTCCAAGCAGAGCTTTTAGCACAAGGAAGGCTTTCTCTATGAACCAAAATTATTATAGACAAAGAAATGAAGGAGGTTAACCCAGACTTCAAGGAAGAGGAACAAAGCTGCTCACCCTTCCTCCAGAGGATTAAAGCTGATTGCTTAACAGGAATACAACTTAGGCAGTTTATTTTTCAAAATAGTTGGCAGCTAGAGTTATTACACAATAGAGTTTGAGACACAGACTTGTTGAAAGAGGGAACCTTGCACCAAACCGTTCAAATGAAACCTTCAGCATCTTTCAGCATTGGCAATACTTAACACAAAACATCTTATGCCTTTTAAAAATATTTTTTTAACGTTTTTTGTAAAAAAAAAAAAAATCTGTCTCTACAACAGTACTTATTACATGGGTGTTGAGGAAACAAAATAAGGATAATGTCTTCATCAGCATTCTGGTTAAAAATTTGTAAAATAGTATTTGTGGAGGTGTATAAGAAACAAAAAGAATCTTTTCAAACTCTTCAAAGTGAAGGTCTTCAAAAGTTGTATTTTTTTCATGAAAATATTTTTATGAGATCATATAATATAATGTACAGTAAGCCTTTCAGAATTTGGGATCAGGTTCTACTCTCACCTGTACCAGCATAAATAAGGAATAATACCTAAGTTACATTGCTGAAAAACCACGTGGCCATCATCCTTTCATTAAGTATAGACATTTTGTCTGATACTAAAACAAAACAGTAAGTATCACTGTTGTTACAAATTAATCTTATTTGATATTATAATTAAGCTGTGATTTTTTTCAGATTATTATTTTATGTTTCATTGAAGGTTTATAATCAGTGAGATCTTATTTATAGTTTCCAATAACTTATGCTAAAATTTAACCCAGTACTTACAGATTTCAGCTGTAATATCCATCTGAATACCAAAGACAGTTATAAGGACCAATACCATTACAGTGCATAGGAAATGAATCTGGAATGATGAGACCTTTCAGATAAATTACCACATGGCATTTTAAAACAACCTTCATTTCTCTTTTTTTGATCATCTTAATTGTTTTGTCATCTCTATTGGGATAAAAGGGCTATAGAAAAGTTGGTTTGTGGGATTATATGAACTTGCCCCAGAAAACCTCTAGAAACCCAGAATTTATTAATCCTTTAACCTTTTCTTATCACAGTAACTCTATCACTGCAAACATTTAGGGCCACTTTAATTCTCATTAGTGATATACCTGTAAAACAAGAGATGCCAATGGCACTCCCACATAGCCACTATTTGAAGGATCAATCTAAATTCTTTTTGTTTTCTCTAACACATCAGCTTTCTAAATCTAGAAGATAAATAAGAATGTGGGGTAGGAGCATACAAAATAGTGCCATATTGCTAGCAATTGGCAAATACAGAATTGACCCGACCTGCCTCTCAGAGACCGAAATTCAGCCACTGGCAAAAGTCCTATGCAGACATTTTATTACAGGCAAAACTACCACTCCTGTCTATTATCAAAGATAGAGTGTTGTATCTAGTTGTATCAGATAACAGTGACTTTCATAAAATAGAAAAAATGCATAAGGTTCTCTTCAAAGAATTCAAGTTATGGTCATGGTGGTGATGATGGATGGATGAACTCAGCACTTTTCTATCATTCCTAGGCAAAGTTTTCATGGAGTTATATTACACAGAAGTACTCCACCATGTGTCTGGCTCAATGAAGAGTAAACATTCCCATTTCTTCTATTCAACTCAGTCCCTGACTTACATGTGAGATCAGACCATCCTATTGCTTTGACTGGCTCAGGCTTGCCAGAGTTGACTAAAGGCTGTGGCCTTCAGATAAGCTAAGTACATACACATAATACGTTCTTTTTGTAAAAAGATGCACTGTGAGCCTCATCTTAGCTCCTTAACAGTAGCCTCACTAGGTTTTGGTAAAGCCAATCTCTGAAACTTTTACAAATGTGAATGACATACAGGGTTGAAAATCATAATTATTGACATTCTTCATCAGTAACAGTAATTGAACAACAAACTCAGCAGGCCTCCCTTAAATGGTTTAATGGCTTATTTTACCTCCAGGCTCCCAATCTATCCCTTTCCCTCCGTACTTCAGTCACTTTTATGTTTGTAGTCCGCATATAACGCATTGCATATTTTTTTCTTCTTACAGTGTCTTTCTTTTAACAAGCTACAGAGCCAGCAGGAACATGCTGTGAATGAGATACGGCATCGCGGTGTGGCCATCCCAGGAACATATATTCAATAAATATGCAAATCGGTTCAAGTACATCTCGCCTCAGGTGGGAAAAGGTATGGGAATATGGTCAAGTATCACTTTAAATTATCTTCTCAGTGGAAAACATAGAATCATAGAATCATTAAGGTTGGAAGATCATCGAGTCCAACCATCAACCCAACATCACCATGCCCACTAAACCAGTCCCTAAGCGCCTCATCTACCCGTCTTTTAAATACTTCCAGGGATGGTGACTCAACCACTTCCCTGGGCAGCCTGTTCCAATGTTTAACCACTCTTTCAGTAAAGAAATTTTTCCTCACATCCAATCTAAACCTCCCCTGGCGCAACTTGAGGCCATTTCCTCTCGTCCTTACTTGGGAGAAGAGACCAACACCCACCTCGCTACAACCTCCTTTCAGGTAGTTGTAGAGAGCGATGAGGTCTCCCCTCAGCCTCCTTCTCTCCAGGCTAAACAACCCCAGTTCCCTCAGCCGCTCCTCATAAGACTTGTTCTC
>NW_008824047.1:994670-1014270 GCF_000699105.1 Pygoscelis adeliae
CCGGATCCTCCTTCCAGCCCTTCTTGTAGATGGGTGTCACATTGGCCAGCCTCCAGTCGTCCGGGACCTCCCCCGTTAACCAGGACTGCTGATAGATGATGGAGAGCGGCTTGGCTAGCTCCTCCGCCAGCTCTCTCAGCACTCTCGGGTAGATCCCACCTGGCCCCATAGACTTGTGATCATCCAGATGATGTAGCAGGTCGTTGACCGACTCCTCTTGGATTATGGGGGGTTCAGCCTGCTCACCGTCCCTGTCTTCCAGCTCAGGGGGCTGAGTACCCTGAGGATAACTGGTCTGCCTGTTAAAAAAAAATCTGCCTGCTAAAGACTGAGGCAAAGTAGGCATTAAGTACCTCAGCCTTTTCCTCATCCTCGGTGACAATGTTCCCCCCCCCGCATCCAATAAAGGATGGAGATTCTCCTTGGCTCTCTTCTTGTCATTAATGTATTTGTAAAAACTTTTTTTGTTGTCTTTAACGACAGCGGCCAGGTTGCGTTCTAGCTGGGCTTTTGCCTTTCTCATTTCCTCTCTGCACGACCTAATGAGTTCCCTGTACTCTTCTTTGAGTAACACTCCAAAACAGTAACACTCCAAGGAACCAAAGAAAAGGAGAAGAAAGTAACTAAAAATAACTTTTTTTTTCTTAAAAAGGGGAATTTCTTATGCCTTTGGTCACAATCAGCGCACAAGAACCTCACCTTCAAAATACAACAGACTGGGCCTGATTCAGTGTGAATTACATACACAACAAGCATAATGAACATGTCATATCTTCACATTAGAGAAAAGCATGTAGAGCCAGAACAGCTGCACTGACCTCGGGACTGCCCAGCATGACTGAAATAAGTCGCTCACTCAGTGGGACTGTAGAGGAGCAAATACTGGAAACTTTTGCTGATGTCCATTTTTCCATTAATGGATCAGATTCTGATATCTTCCTGTTGGCTACAGCTATAAATGAAAGGCAGCGTTTGTACCCCAGAATTTAATGGACACCTCAGATGAACGTAGTAGAACACCAGTAGTATGATTTGGACAGCAGAATACTTGCTAATACTGCTATAGAGTCAGTGGGACTGATCCTGCTTTCAGTTACATCACTGTAAATCCAGAGAAAGCTCCACTCAGATAAAGGGAATTAGTTGACATTTTATTAGGGTAAGTAAGTGAGCCAACTTTTGACAAATCATTCACCAAGCTGCCACTCAGAAGATTTATTCTCCTTGATATTTAAATAAATACATAATAAGTATGCACCATCAACACACATGGGAACTGAGGGCAGCGTGGCAGACAACTGACTCAGTCTTCTCCTTGCTGTACAGAGAGACAAGGAAGCCACTGGTAGGGACCAAGTTGCAAGAAGACATGCCAGGTTATTGTGGCTCTCCTCCTAATCTGCTGTATAATTTTAGAAGCAGTTTTTCCCTTCCCGGTGCCTCCATCTCCCCTTTTATCATGCCTAGGTAGACTGTCAATTATTTGGCATAATAACATTAGGGACTCAGTTTTGACTCCGGCCCGTGAAACTTTAGTCTAATAAGAACTTAAGAAATAAGGCCCTGTTAAAAGAGGCTTTTATTTCTTAAAATCTCTCAGCTGTGACACACAGTTTGGAGCACATCATTTTCAGCAATTAACACCACAGATACACCAAGTCTCTAAGCCAGCATAAACCAGCACCGCTGCTAAAGGAAATGGCCCTTCCTTGCCCTCACCCCCAGCCCACATTCCTCTTCACTCCCTCTGCTACTCCCTGCCTTGCGCCAACACAAGTGTTCTTGTGGCCCCGCAATGAACCATATCAGGGAACTCATCCAGGTTGAAACTAACCTGGGGGAAAGGAAATTGTTTAGTTTTAACCTGGCAGAGTTCCCTGGCCCAGTTCACTGTACAACCACGTGTGTGCTGGTGCCAGCATGGGGAAAGGAGCAGCCCTGGGCCAGGAAGGAGGAGGCAGAGGAATGGGAATGGTGGACCTCCCTCTGAAAGAGGTTGTGCAGGGCTGGCTTATGCCAGCTTAAAGTGTTTGTAGAAATGCAGCATAAATTTAAAATCTCTCTCTTCAAGGAATATTTGTCTTCAGAGGATTAATGCTTCCCAGGATATCCCAGCCTTGGCCATCTGTGGAGCATTGCTTCTCCCTCTCTCACCCCCAGCCCAATATACTGGCACGGAATTAAAGCCCTGGGAAACATGAAAGCGACAGGCCTGGGGATTTTGTGACAAATGCAAAAATGCTCATATTTGTCAAACCATTAGCAAACGGGCACAGCTGTTGTGAGAGTTTTGACCCCATGCCAAGTACGCTCAAAAAACGTTGCATGCCTGAATCATACTCACCCTGGCAACTCCCATGAAGATCCCTTCTGCGTATCTGTGATGGGTGCCCAGACAAGCACAGCTGATTCCAGGATGTCCAGAGGAAGATTACTGCACATTACCTGAGCCATAGATATATGCTAAAATGCAGCACTCTTTGCATGTGGCTACAGCACTTCCAAGGATGGTCAGGCTCCAGTGCTCCAGCTGCATTTGTCCAACATGGAGCCTGAATGCAGAAGTCCTGCCAGACATGAGCCAGCTCCTGCAGGTCAAAGCAGGGTGGCTCTATGCTGCGTGACTAGAGCCTGTGGTGCTGGAAAGCCTAACACTGGAACAGTGGAGCAGCTCTGCATAGCAACAGCCCACATCATGCCCAGGCTCAGTGGTGGCCCTGGAACTGAAGGCAGTAGCTGCAGTCCCAAATTTGGAAGAAGACAAAATGAAGGCACAGCCTTCACCCCTCAGGGTTGGGAATGAGGGAAGAAGGAGCAACCTTGAAAGTGTGGAGCAAGAAAAGAGGAGGCAGAAGTTGGTAAATCCAAGGGTGGGGAGCAGATGACAACAGGTACCTCTGTAGCACTGTTTCAGGGTACCATGTATTTGGTAGCTTCTTTCACTAACTCCCTTTACCCTAGGAGAGCTAGGTAAAACGCAAAGCAGATATCTAGGGTTTGGGTCTGATAGTCTAGGCTGAGTCTACTAGAGACAAGGGCAAGGCTGTTTGTTAGGAATCAGTCAGGCTTCCTGGCTTTGCACTGAGCTGATTGGTGCTCAACTCTCATAGCACAGAGCTCCAGACGCTCTGTTAATAGCTAAGCCCAAAGCATTTAATTTTGACTAATTGTCCAAAGTTCAGGGCTGATCCCAAAGTCCTTGGTCAGCAAATCTGGCTAGAAATGTCATGCGATTTGGCCTCCACCAGTTTCCCAGAAATCTGTGGGCTTGGAAATGCCATGAGGATTAGGCAAAAGTGAAATCCTTCTCTTAGTTTACCTAGATATATTTGTCCCTGCTCAGCAGAGCAAATATGTTTGTTTTCCATATTTGCCCATCAGTTTAAGGCTTTTTTGTTACTGCTGCCAATTTTTGGCTACTTTAAAGCCTGACAAATCTTTCCTCTCTTCTGTACCATGTCATGTTTGCTGGGAGCACTGATTAATCCCTTTCCACCCTCATTCTTTGAAGAGCAACCTTCACTGTATGCATTTAGGAGGAGCGGCTCCAAGGCTACAGCAAGCCAGATGATAGAGTGATGTTTGAGAATGGAGCTGCCTGCTGAAATAATTTATTCTAATTCTGGCTGGTTTCCATGTCACTCTCTGACCTTTGGTCAGACTCTACCACTTTCACTCATTCTCAAAAGATGTAAATTTTTCTTATCTCTAGCATTTGTATTTCCATAGTACTCTGTTGGGTGGGATAAGCACTAAACACTTTGTTTGCATAGTATGCATAGAGTGAGAGACACTTTCACAAGTTCTACTCTAACCAGCCCTGGTGATACAGGGAGGGGAGTGAAGCAGAAACTGAGGAAGGGTATGTTATGACTTAAGCCAGGGAGAGATATCCTCTTCTCCATGTAGTTGTGCCGGTGTGAGACCCTGTCCCCAGCTATGTGACACTGACCTGCCTACCAGAATATACCTCCTTTCCCTCTTTAGACATGCTGATGGAGCAGGCTTATGTGAGTGTGCTGTAGTTTGCTTCCTGCAAAATCATTTCGCTCATTTCATCCATCCATCCACCTGGTACTGCTTGAAATCAGGATCACTCATGGGATGTTTCACTGGCGGAATGGCTGGGGCCATAACCTCTGGCAAGGTAGATGATGACGATCTCCTGGGAATAGCAACATCTTCTACCAGCATAGCTGGATTTGTCTACAGCTGTGTAAACTTTGACTAGCTAAATCCAGCTAGTCAAAAATAGACTTTCAAATCAATCCCAGGCCCCTTGAGCTCAACTTGAGTGAAGTCTCCTCTATGTCACACAGCCCTTCAGCTGCTGGGAAGAGCTCCAGCAGTTAAAAACTACTGAACACGCAACAAGGGAGGAGGAGGTATCAGGCCTTGTAAAGCTTCCAGTCTCAATGCTCCCTTCTCCAAACAGAACTAACATGTCTCTTGGAGCTATTTGAGTAAAAAGCATTAAAACCGTTGCAGTGCTTTAAGAGAGCTAACATGATCAAGAAATGGTGAGTAAAATTGACAAATACAGATGCCCACACACAGATCAAAGACAAAGCAGAACTCTCAAATGGCATAAACAAGTAATGTTATTAAACTCTCCATCAGCCTCTCCAGCAGTGGCTCCTTTAAGACTTCCGCATAAGTAAATTACTCTTTACAGCTACAGGTAAGCAAGTTTATAAAATAATGATCATGTCAATTGAATGCCAGATTTTTCCCCCATATACAGTAACTAATGCCTTTGCAGTTGTCGGTCAATATGCTGTGATGTGCAGTTCAAACAGTAGAGCTGAGAGATGTTTCACAGAGATACTACTAGCTACGCAATGTGCCCACATTCACACACAGGCACAGATCCTGCTCTGGGACTGGATGGGCAAATAAATACATTCTCAAGGACATTTTCCAAATAAAATAATGAAGAAAAACTCAGAACAGAGAAAAACATGGAAATAAAACTGTATGGGCAGGTTTTCCCAGCTGTCAGCTAACTTTTTCTCACTAATTAAAGGAGGAAGTAGATGAAAAGAAAGGAAAATAATTTAGGAAATATCCCAAGTCTGAAGTTTAAGAGGTATATTCAGAGGGAGGGTTATAAACCGCTTGTGAGGCAGGAGAGTTAGTTCTGTAGCCTGCCAATCAAGACAGACAAAAGCCAGGCAGAGTGAAAATTATTGCTGTGATCATTATCAGGAGGGGAAGAGAACCTGTGTCTCCTCTGTGTTGTGAATACAGATCAGTCAGTCTTGATGGAGTCACCAGGAGGATGTCCATTCTTTTCAAGGGATGCTGAATCAGACTAAAAGTGAAAAAAAAACATGCAGAGACTGAAAGGAACATGAACCACGCCAAGTAAAACTCATCTGGAGCACACGCAGGGACAGCTGAAATTCCAGAGCCTTTGTTGGAAAATGTCTACTGAAGGAGCAGGGGGCATCCAGTGGGAGCTGGCTTTTTCACGGCAGTATTCACCCATTATTATGCCAAGGATGATTTCCTTTTATTCAGAAAATGAAAAAGGATCTAAGAAAAATGTTGATGAAAAGAAAAAAAAAATTGTAATTGAAATATTTTCTAGTGGAAATAAAGGAACTGAGCCATTTGCCTGCTGGCAGACAGTGTGTTCACTCATCCCACCTGATGCCTCTTCGCCTCTACTGAAGACTGGCCTCCCAGAGTTGCAGTGCAACTCAACCCCCTGCCTGAGATCATAGGAAGAACAACCCAGTCTTTCCAGTCTGCCCCAGCTCCCCAGGTATTCACAATTTCACTGACACAGGCCTTTTCACTTGTAGAGGAACTCAGAACTGGAAAAACTTGAGATATTTGAGGTCAGAACCAAGCATGTCAGCAAAGCTGAGCTGAAAGGAATCTTGCACAATGTCTGTGTACTCTGTGCCAGGAAGCAGTTAGTCCTAATACCCCTCCAGTTCATTAGCATCAAATAGACTTACAAGAAGAAAAGGAAAAAAAAGAAAAGAAAGAAGCTGGCTGTCCTTATTCCTATAGATCAATCTGCTTCTGTACATACATATCCCCTCTCCTCCCTGTAATGGTGTATTCCCTTGCACCTAAATGCCATTGCCTCTGGCAAGGGTGTCTCTTTCACATGAGGAATTACACTAATTGCCGTGAGCTATGGAAACCTAGCATTCTGCTGGGTCTGCAGAGCTCCTTTAACATTCATCCCATCATGCTCTCAAGTGCAGCTGGTGTGTTTCTCAAGAGCCAGTCTGGGCTGATCCCATTCTCTGGAAAAGGACACACATTGTTGCTCAGCAATGGGTGTGCTGGGAAGAAATTCTAGCTGTGGCAAGATTTCAGCAGGCAGTTGCAGTCTGCAGTAAAACTGAATTCAGCTGACTAGAGCCAAGCCTTATGTGGGTTCCTAGTGACTATTCAGACAACCATGGTCCCCAGTGCTGCCTGCACCTAGGCACTTGCATATTTTCACAGGACATTCAGCTCTTTCTTAACCTTGAGGTCTGTCAGTGAGCATTACAGCCACATTCAGTGTGTACCCTTTTCTTTCTGATTCAAAAAACTATACTGAACCTCAAGTGATACTATCCTGTACGGCAGACTGGCTGTGTTCAGCTCTGTGCACATGCAGATGCTGAAATGGTAAGAGTTCTGGCCAGGAGATAAGAAATCCTGCTATGGGACATGTTCTCTGGTGTGATACACTGGAAAACTGCGTTTTAAGTGCCAGGCTGGCATATAGTCATATACTAGCTTGTTATAACCACTCTCTATAAGAAATTCAAACAGTGACATAGTAAAAAGCAGCATTTGCAAAATTATTGTCAAACACTATGAAGTGCTGACTCACTTTCCCATACAAGAACTTACTATGTCTTCTAGCAGTCCTCAGGTTTCCTCTCTATCCACTCTACACATTGGTGAGACATGACAAAAAGTTCATAATCACACGCTTAAAGACTTTGGCCAGATTTTCAGCCAATTTAAGTCACTGTATGCAGTATCTACTAGCTACATGTATACAGCATGCTGCCTGGTCAAGGACTCCACTGACTCTGAGCAAGGTTCTCACCCAGAAATACACATAACATTTTAAAAGAGTTTTTGATTGTTATAATTTTCAGTGTCAAAATATTCTTACTGAACACAAATGGTATTTTCAAATTCTACCAAGCTCAAAAAGCGTTTCAACCACCTTGTTTTGTTTGCACAAGTTTATGGAAACCCTACCAATAATTAGTACCTTCTTGCAGCTTCAGACGATGTAGAAATCCATCCCAGCTATTTCCTACCTGAATTACTCATTCAGACCTTTTGTATGCTGGACTGACTCTCACAACATAACTCTAAGCATGTAAAGTTAAGTGGATAAACAATTATGAGGGGTTCAAGTTGGGTTTAATGAAAACTACATCCTGCAGAAATCTAGGGAAATCAAGCTTTACACAGCTTTTGAAAAGTTATATGGATAGGGGAATTTTGGTTATTGTTTCAGTTCAAGCCTGACAAGAAAAAGGGAAGGGAATAGACTGTTGTTTAGTTAAACTCTGCACTGCAGCCTGTGTCTGGGTTGCCTGAGCAAAAGAGGGTAACCAAAGACTCCTTGTACTGCCCAAAGCTGTGAATTCTCTCCAGCACCAGATGGGACTTAATTCAGCCCATGGAGTGGCGAGAAGATTCCAACGCTGTTCTTTGCAGGAAAAATGAAAACCTTTCTGGTTTTCCAACCAACTGGCTAGTCACAGCCTCTGGGCACTTATGATTTTGTTTTCTTTATTACTTTGCTGTGAGTGAGCAGAATTTTCCTTCACCAAGTCACTTGCATTTTTTACATGACACACACTAAAGCCAAGCTGACCAACACACAAAAACCCTGGGAGCTCTCTGGGCTAGTTGCAGACACAACGGTGATACAAAGACTGTTGAAGCAGCTCAGTTATTGCTTCCTGACACTTCATATCCACAGCACCCATCTGTGCTTGTAGTCAAGCAGTTTTTCCCTGAGCCTTCATACCAAGATCAGAGTTTTAGGAAATGAAACCAAGTATAATAATAATAATTCTATTCATTAAGGCTAAGGCTTGTAATGGTACTTAGCCATGAAAAGATGCAGCCAGTGGGATTTTCAAATTGCCTAAGTAGATTACACGTCTAATTCCCATTGACAGCCAATGGGAATTAGGTCCCAAACTCCCTTAGGCACTTTAATAAATCCTATTAGGTGTCTGTCTGCATCTTTGTATGCTTAAATACCTTTGTAAACCTGGGCAAGGGTATACTCCCATGCTCCTTAGGTTGCTTTTCATGGTTTTGGTAATAGAACAAAGTCAGACCTTCTAGCTTATTTTGCAGACCTCAAGATTTAGAGTATGAACTACAAATCAGGTGATTCTTTGCTACCTTTGGAACCTCTGACATTAGAGCAGTAGATCTGCACAGAGGTGTGTTCAGAGGTTGCTCACTAGTGTTGACTCATTGCTGCTAGAGCAACTCTTTTATAATCAGCTGCCCATCCCCTCAGCACTGCTAGAACAGGTCAGGGAGCCCACAGCAGAGCCAGAAAGCTCAAGCCTTGTGGAGTTCAACCTAAACACTCAAAACCACTTCCTCTTTATTTTATGCTGCCATAAACATAGATACAGGAGATTACAATGAAGACGCAGTTCACTGGAATTTTGCTGTGGCCACAGCTGGTTTGTGTGCTTCTGGCTGAAGGGCACGTGGAATATGTGCAGAGTACTAATCGGACTAAGCTGATTCCCTGGAAGCACAATGGTGCAATTTTTAAAAGACCACAGCCATGTTTTTTCTAAGTCTTTGAGAATGCATCCTTTACTGAAACGGCTTTGTCACAATGTGAAACTAAGCAGGCTGAAGTGAAAGCAAACATTCCCCTCCTCTGAAAGGCTCCAGTGTGATCACAACAATACCAGTTGAACCCTACTCTAAGCTAGAGTAGTGCTGGTGACTATTTAGAAAATAATTAACTGAACTTTACATGACATTCAGATGTTTCTTGGCTCAAATATCAGTCTATTCCTCTGCTGAATTCTAGGGATTCTGCAAACAATGAAAAATATTTGCTTAATGGTAGACTTGCATACTATGTTCTTGTTGTGCTGAGTCACTGTATCTGTGAAGACAAATGCTGAAAAGAATGTTAGATAGAGAAACAACTTCGCTAGATAGACTTTGAGTGTGAAGATTCGTCATAAATATGAAGCAAAGATGGAGTGTTTTTCTGAAAATGTGTTACTGGGTTCGAAGGCAGTTTTGTTCAGTTTCCCAAGCAGATTCTTCAGAGAATGCAGAATTTTTATTTTGTCGAGGTAAAATTTCTAATGTAATCGCTAGAAATGTTAAACAGTCTTTGGCTCCGATTATATCAAGAAGTGAAGAGTAGGCTTGAGAGCAAACTTAAGCTTGCTAGGCCATGTGCCCCCCTGCATTGCCATTTGCATTGCTGGCTATGGATTGAGATCAAAGTACTCACGTAATGCTTCAGAACAGTCAAGTTCTGGACACCTACTGCTGAAACAAGAGTTAAATCCAGTACCCTGTTCATATCCACTCACACCATATGAATAAAACTGTGCTAAACAGTTTTCTCCAACTCTCAGCTCTGAAGCTGGGATGATGCAGACTTGATGGTTGATGCTTGATCCTTCATCGCTGTTGCTTGACTTTATAGTGCCTGATAACTCCCGTCTTGAGAGTGGGCTCAAACTTATGTCAGGGTGACAGTTTAAACGGATGTGCTACATTTTTCCCTGAAAATCTGAGTAAGGAGAAGCTTGTTGCTTGGCAGCCCAGAGAATGTTCCAAGATCAAATTGCCTACTTGTAAAGAGAAAGAGAAAGGCAGACAGATTATGAAAAAAAGCTTGGTTGAAACAATGGGCATAAAAAAGAAATAAAGAAAAAAAAAAGTACAGCTTAGTCCCCAGGACATTTTTCCTTTTATTGATGGGTGGAAGGGCAGATGTCTCTGTGCATGTCCACATATGTGTGTGTACACAGTGCTGGAACTGGAATTTCATGTATCTGAGGGAAACTGCATTCTGAATTGTCATGAAAAACTGGATATTCAATTTATTCTAGTGAATGACATCTTCTAAAAAGCACCATGACAGATTTATGAAAACAGACAGACAGAGCAGAGAACTAGATGGCTGGTAAAAGAAGCAAAGGTTTCAAATTTGGCCATAGCAACTAAATGGACTTATGAAACACTTGCACCTAAAATCCATCTTCTTAAAAGCATCTGTTGCCAGCCACTGTTGCCTGTTTTTCGTAAACAACAGTTGCAGTGTTTCAGTTTCACAAAAATGTTTTTGTTACGAAACAAATATGTGTGCAGGTGCATCCTAAAACAAATGGCTTAGATGCCATTAGTGAGGCTGGCTTTCATCTATGAAGCAGAAAATAAAAATTACCCAAAATAGATCTTTCACTAAGAAGGATTTATTCATGATCATAACTGTGGCCACACTGAAATCAAGAAGATGGCAAATAAAAAGTACACAGATTGTGCAAAGGATAATGTAATCTCAAAAGAAGAAAGATGGCACCTAGTAAATATTGGTATGGAAAGGTAAACTGAGCAGCAGCTGCACACTAGACACTTCCTCACTCAAAATGGAAGACTGTCTTAATGACTTAGAGCTTGCAAGCTTCTCACTTAATGGAGCCTTGACTGGGACTCTCTGGGCTAAACCATTTAACACAATCCTTTTAGTATTAAATAGCTCCTACTGCCAGTATCATAAAAATATCTCCAAACACAAAAGCATCCTTCATATGTACTAAATACAAGCTGCAATTGAAAAATCTATGATGTCGGATGTCTCCTCAGAAGGATTTGAGAAATTCTTTTGAATGGCTTGTGCAGGATGTGTTTGTGCTCCAGAACAGCTCAGAATGGCTCAGCACTTCTAACCAGCTAGTCAAGGAGCCAAGCAGGTTTGCAGGGAAGTACATGCCACTTATAGCAGGTACTCAGTGGCAAAGAGCTAAATAGTTTTTGAAAGATCTGATTACTGAATGGTTCCCTTTTATTGGCCATGTGCTTTCTCCATGGATGGATTCATTGGATGTGCAACAATAATTGAGTTTCATCCCATGGGTGAAGTCCATTTGGCAACTTAAGTGCAGCCACTTGTCAGTATGGATTTTTCCACAAATGTACATTTTTCAAGTTTGCATGTCTTTTGTCAATACCTCGGCTCTCCAAGGGACAGCACGTCAACTTCCTACACTCTTACATTTGACTGGTACTGAAAATCCGTCTGCTATGGTTCTCTTAAGTCTGTTTGATGGGGAAGGCTTTTTGACAACTCCTGCCTCTCCAGAGCTCTTACCTCTTTGTTTTTGTTGTGGTTTTGGTTTTTTTTTTTTCCTATTCCCAATAACAGAACCTTTTATTCAGGCTAGCAGCATTTATACTCTCTTTTTCTGTTCCTGTCTTCCAAAGCAGCAAGCAGTTCCCAAACTGATGAACTCTAATGAACAAGCACCTCGAAGCTTAAGGGCTGCTAATATTTTCTCTCTGATCTCAGCCCTCAGCCTTCATCCAAAGGTAAGCATTAAGTTCATGACACAGGGGGAGACAGTAAATAAAAGCCATACCAATGGGAACAAGAGAGGAATTGAAACTATTGCAAATGAAGAAAGCAGTAGAACAACTGGTACAAAATTAACCAGGCCACTGCATTATGGTCTTGTGCAACATACTTGTTTTACTGAGTGGTACTGTGTGCAAGGCAAAATTTTAGATCTGTCTGGCAATTATTCCAGAAGGAAGAGACAGGCAGTTGGAAATGAGCATCACTTTGTTCCCAAAACTATCCTCCAGATCAGAGAAAGAGTAGATGGTAGCTCTTACTTTCTTGTCAGGATCTAAGAATTGAAGATCCCAGATACAGTAAATTCAATACTGAATGAACTGTCAAGAACCTCACAGAACAACTTTGGAACTGGAGATGATCAATCTGTTTAATTCACTGTCTTTCACCTGATGGTGACCAGTACCAAATAATCCTGAGAAAGAAGTTGTAGTAAATGACTGTGGATAAGGTTACTCAATGCTGCAAGAAAATGTCCACTTAAATCCCAGTGGATCAAATCTGGTTCTTGTAGACAGCACAAGAAATACCTGCTGTTATTTTATGGTATTTTTTTCCATCTGAAATTGCTCTCAACTTGACAATAAACCTCATCAGTTTTACCTTTGAGATCGATTTTGCTCTTTCAACTTTCCTTTTAATTCATTAAAACTTCAGTAGCTTTTATGGTGGTGATGGTGCTTGCAGTTTGCTTTTGTAAAATACTAGTAGTCAATAGCAGCTTTTAAAGCCTTATTTTTGTAAAAGAACATGAACCAAAACAACCACATTCCATGTAAGCAACTGAAATAATAGAAAGGAAGGATAAGGCAAGCATGGAAGTAAAAATCACTAAAGCACCATTTCCTCCCCTAACAGAAGTTGCTCAGGTGTGAACCCTTCATTACAGGACTTGCATTTGCACCATTTTCCTGTTGATGCATATAAATTATTATGTGAACTGATTGATAGAGAGAAAAGAAACTCATTAAACAGCTTTTTTTATTATTATTTGAATGTAGAAAAATCAGCAGCATTTTCTTCCATTCTTTTCCTTGGAACATGACCTAATTAAAAATTGCGGGGGGGGGGGGGGGGCCACTTTTTAAAGATTTTTTTTCAATTTTAAAGCATTGTCTTCCACTTTGAGATAGAAAGCCAGTTTCTCTGACTAAAACTGGCTGGATAATTTCAGGCTGGAGAGTCCCAGCCTGCCAGTCTGTGAAAATGTCTCCATCTACTGTGTTTCGATCCAAGTCCAGCTAAACATTCTAAAAAAGGAATTTGAAGACCATCTTGTGAAGTGTTGCTATGGCAGTTTTAATTTCCAGCCAAATAAAATTGAGACTAATTTCTGGCTGGTCAAACGCTGCTTTTGCATCTCCCCATTTTTTCTTTGTTAGCTTGCATCTATGAAAATATGTATGTATGACCTTTAAGAGAAAAAGTTGCAGTCATTTCATTGACCATGTTTCACTGGCTTACCAAACAGCAGTTGTCCTGGACCATAGTTTGAAGATGATTTTGATTTGCCATTTCTTTCACCTGCTTAGTGGGCTATTTAGTAGTGTCAAGAGGGAAGCATGACTACAACTCTGTCCTCTCATTGTTCACAGCTGATGGAAAGCCATAGTAGGGCTTTATCTGATGGGACATCTAAGACATTTATGATACTAGTTAATAGATATGAGAGTAGCCAGACCAAAGAGAAACAAGGTCTTCAGTCAGCAATAAAGGAGATATGTTTTCCTATAGTTTTGTGCCTTGTGGTTGGATTCTCCTGTGTGTAAGAATGAACAAACTCCCTCAGAAGCAGGAACACTGGTAACAGTGCTCTCCAAGGGGATTCCTAGCTATTCAGTTGAACTCCTACTACAGCCTTTCTACTCCTACTACATGCTTACAGGGGCATTCATATGGTTATCTCTTTCCATACAGCTGTGCATTTTCACAAAACATAACTTCATATCCTTAAGCCTGCCACCCCTGTATCTAATTTGTTTGAAATTGGCCCAACAGTAATTGCAAGGGGACTGAGACACACAAGTACGGAGACGGCAAGATCTCATAAGCCTTGTATCCTTAGGAAATCAGGCAAACAAGACCCTTCTGGCTTGGGATCTGGCACAAAGCTGAGTGACTTGGACTACAGTCAAACTGACAACATAACAAATGGGAACACTTACGGGCTGCAACCATACCCAAGAATTCTGACCTCACTAGTTGGGCATGTGCTTCTGGTTCAGCCCTGTTCTGCTACCAGTTTTCTAACTCTGGCCACTGTCACAGGAATTTTGGTACTTGAAACCCAGACTGCCAACCAAGACAAACCTGTCAGGGGCTGACTGCTACAAAAAGCAGACAGTGGCCTGTCCTTTTCTCCTCCTCCTGTATAGTTTAAATGCTAGAGAGAGATGGATTGTTGTCAGTAGACAAAAGAACTTACTGGAACAGCTGCATAATAGCAAATACCACAACAATGCAGGCTCTAGATTCTTAGACTATACTGCAGCTAAAACAAAGACTGAGGAATCTGGAGATGAGTTTCTGTGAGAAGAATAAAGATTATGCATGATTCATCTGAGAGAAGAGAAGAGAATTCTACTCTGAGGATCAGTTCTCAAATACAAACTCCTAAATTTCCCTTGGAAAGTACCACAGCCACTTAAAGGAGGTGTCTAAGGGCATGACAGAGATAGCTGTGACATCAGGACATAATTCAGAGGGGTTTTCCCCATATTTTACACTTCTAACAGTGGGAACATTTAAAAAAATACAGCTCCAAAGCCTCCCCAAGAAAAGTGTCGGATAATGCCACATCATCAGCCTGAAGGAAAGCACAGAACATCTAATATCAGCCATTAGTTGGCAATCCCCAAACCCCACATTTTCATCCTAATTTGGAGCCATGCACACACTGCCAATTGCTAATGTGGGAGAAAATAAGAAGCCAAAAAAACCCCAAGTATCTCTGTAAAAAGTGGAACTAATGAAGACCGCTTCCCTGGGGACATTTGTCTCACAGTTGATCGGTTTGATAATTAAATGGTAATATTTTGGCAGCGGGAATTCACCCCTTTCTAGGCATCAGAGAATCCACAACAAAGAGCAACATTGTGAATGCCCTAGGCACAGGAAAAGCCAGAATTTACTGCTTATTGGACAATGGAGAACCCTGAGAAGAGAATCGTGACTGTAAATGCTTTCTATTAAGGGCTAAGCTCAGCTTGCACTACTTTTTCAGTAGTGCAGTAACAATAAGGTCTCTCCTATTCTGTCATTTATTTTCAGGAAACCTGTAAGAATTTTGCATAGATTTGTAATTCTCTCTGAGAACTAAGCACCTTTGCCTCATCTAAGTGAAATGGTTCAACTGTTTCAAAAGATTGTGAGGAGACAGAGTGAAATCCACAGTATGACCACAGTATGGAATCAACCTTCATTTCTTCAGGCTAGAAAATAAAGCAGCACTAGGGCTGAATGCAGACTGATGTTAACATTCAATACAGCCTCCCTGCCGGGACTTCCTGCAAAAAACTGCTAGTGTTATCTTGGCAGAAGCAGGTGTCTGAGTGGCAGAGTTGTCCTCCCAACTCCTGAGGTAAGTCACCACCTCTGCCTGGCTCTCCCAGTCTTCCACAAGAGTAACATGGGCAGTTGTAGTCTGGGCTCTAAAGCTTAAAACAGGATCATTTTCACGTCTTAAAAAACTTTGAAGAAGTTTGCTACCTACATCCCTTTATAGTGAATCAGACAGGTCCTGGACATGCAAATGCTGTTAGTAAATGGGTGTAACACCTCAGTGTAGGGGGAAAGAGGGCAGTGTTAGGAGGGATAAAGTTGGAACAGCATACATCACTGCCAGAGTCTCCTTTTCACTCTCCCCAAACTTTCCACGGGGGATATTCACTGCCAATATTCCCTGTTACTGCCTGCAGCCCAAGACTCTTTTCTGATATGAGTGTGATATGGGCTCAGGTGCTGAGTGGTGGAAGGTTTATAGGTAGTTTTACGACCATGGAAGCAACTGGAGGATTATGCCATTTTTACCAGAGGCAGAACCATTCTGTGGCAGAGCAGGAAGACAGTTTCTGAAACAGCCCACCTAGCGAACTTGTTTGCAACACGGTATGTTTGTGTGTATAGGATGTGTTACAGAAAGACACAGTTGGATTTGGAGAAGCTGTTGTTTGTTCAGAATTGTTCAGAAAAGCCTGGGACACTAACCAGCCTACAAACAGAGAACATTATTTCAATGTTACTTCTGCCCTATTGACTAATTCTTAGAACAAACAGACTTTACGAAATTCAGACTTCAGCTGTGTAAGTGGGTAAAAAGTGGAGTTTATGAAATCATGAAAACAAATACCGCTTTAAATGAAAAGTTTGTCTCAGTCTGCACCACTGCCTCCCTGCCCTGCTGCAATGTGATTTTCCTTGACATTCCTCTTTTTTCCCCTACATCTTAATTGTAAATTAATCACTGACATGGACATCTCTATACTGTGCATTAATGTGGTTGATATTAACAACAATATTGCTCTCCAGGCATTTGGAATGTGCAAGACTTTTTGTGCACCAAATGGCCCATATTAACTTCTGGAATAGCCAGGTGCAAACTCTATTGCAGTGTTCAAATTAGTTCAATTTCTCTAACTGCTTCTCCTGTAATTGATGGCTCAAATTATAATAAAGTACAGTTCCTCTACATGATATATGTTACAACTACTACCTGTTATGCTGAATATTGCATTGCTTTGAAACTGCATTACCCTCTACCTACACCGATCAGATCTTTCTTTTAAAGGAACTATTTATGAACCAGAAAGTGTCTTCACATCATTCAGAAATTATACATATGCTCATGCACTTCATCAGTAGCTGACAGAATGGGGATGGCAAAATTGGAGCCAGTCATGTAGCATTCAATCTCACATAAAGACCTGCTTTTTACTATACCTTAAAATTGACAATAAATGCCAGTCATCTCTCCTTGCCCCATTACTGCATCCAGACATAGCTAGTAATGCTTAAAAGATACGCATCTTCATCTTAACTGCTTTTAAATTTCAGCTTCATTCTCTTTCTTCTGCATATACTGTTACTCTCCTATGCCTGCATCTAAAATACTCTCTCTTTACTATTCTCTTTTTCTGAAGTGTATGATTACAGTGGGTTGTGATTTTTTCACATGGAAACAAAGATTTGTAAATAACAAACAATCAAATCAACCAAATCCTGATGGCTTATCGACCCCTAACTGTTTCAGTCCAAATGTCATCCTTGGTGGGAAAATACAGAGGAATGGGTGGATTTGACTTTGGGGGTATGTGCACCTTCAGGTGTGGCTAGAGTCTGGACCCTGGGAACTGCCTCTTGCAGCCCATCATGAGTTCGCAGGTCTGTTCCGGCACTCAGAACTCTGGGAGCTGCTTGCAGCTGCTCAAGGAAACCAGCGCTAACAAGAACATCAATTTCACTGCACCACAGCAGAATCTGGGGAACTTGCAGTTAATCAGAAATGTATTTAGAAGCTTGATTTTGATCCAATATGGACTGAAGCCAAATTTAAAAATAACAACGTTTCTAGCAAATCAGAAAAGTTGTGTTTCTGCAAGCTCCAATTATAATACTTTATTTCTTCTTTAAACAGAGATTATAAACACCTTCTCCTATTCTTGAAGACCAATGTCCGTGGTTTATTCACAGAAGAAAATGAAGGGCAGATATCAAAGAGCAAGAGTCCTCACCCAGCTTGCTTTGCCAGGTGTTACAATATGAAATTAAGGATCTCCCTCCTCCCAATCCATGACAGAAAGGCACATGGTAACGTGCCCCACATTTGTGGGGACAGCAAAACTGGTGCTGAGTTCAGTTAAACACCAACCACAAACAGTCACCATAGATGTTGTGCTGCAGATTAAAGTATCATCTCAGTGTTCGGTAGCATTCAAAAAGGCAAACCGTGTTAAGAACTTTTATGAAGGGAACTGAGAAAAAAAACCCATAAAACATCACTAGGCTGTTCAGTGTCTTCAGTACTGCATGCAGTGCTGGTTCTTCCCCTTCAGTTTCAAAATGACACAGTAGAATTGAAAAGGTATGGCACAAGTTCTGAACAAGGAGAAACTAAGTGTACTGCAAGTCTTGGGCACAGTGAAGAAAACAGTGCAGTTAGAAATCTACAGATTTCTAAATTTGCAACTGACAAGGAAAGGAGCAATAGGGAATTGTTATATACTAATTCTCATAATACTTGAACTAGTAATACTACTAAGCAGATGATTTAAAACATACAAAAGGAACTATTTTTTCACACAACAGTCAAAACGCAGAATTCATTGCCAGAAGGTGTTGTGTAAGCTAATCTAAAAGGATTCAAAAAGCAATCAGTTAAATTCATAAAACAGAAGTCCATCCAGTGCTCCTAAACAGGAAGCTTTAGCACCAATACTCCAGAACCAAGTCCCTAAGGCACAGAAAACTGAAAATGGGAAAGATGTACCTGAGGATTGATCCATCCACATTCACCAGTTCTTACATTCTTTACATGAACATCTAATACTACTGTTAGTGAGGGAATTCTGGATGATCCGTTCAGGATATTCTTATATTCAAATAGATTTCACTGAGATGTTCAGGAGACAGAAGCCATGAAAGTACCTATGTAAAAAGATATAATGGGATGTCAGAAAATGGGCAGGTGATCAGCTGTTTAGTTTTCCTGAATAGTTCAAAGAACCACCAACTTTTAAAAGAGGTGACTGTTATTTGATCAGTAAGTGCAGTTGCAACTGGTCTTCCTCATGCCTTTTTTTGCTTGCTCTGACTAAACAATTAAAAGGCAAAAAGTTTACAGATGTATGTTGCCTTTGGGTAGAAGTTTGCAGACGTGTATTGTCTTTAGGCAAAATATGTTCATTTATGACACAAGCACAACAAGAAATATACATCAAGAATATATTATTGACTAATACCTAGGCACTCTGTTCATGTCCTGTGACTTGCAAAGAAATAGACAACAGACTTCCACTTCTCTTGAGAAGAAAATCCCCCCATCATGACTGGTCATTCAAAACTCACATTGAAAACAAGTTGATAGAGAACAAAAGTAAATGTATGTAATGAAACTGTCTGACAATCCTGATTATAACATCACTTCACTGACTTCACTGTTTTCCTTATACGCAGGGAGCTGTGATTCCTGTTCAATACCCTGCATAGGCAATATTTGAAGATGGTCTTGCAATGCTTGTTGACAAGTATGTTAAAACAGTTAATATTCTCCTGAGGCAGCTTTAATGTATGTGATTGTTCCTTGGCTTTTTGTCAATTGACTTGGCCTTTCTTGAGAAGTGGAGGCAAGGTTCCTGCATGTGCTGTGCCCCGATGGACTGTGCTACCTTAGTGCACGTGCTGCACCCTTTCATCCGCATTCCTGTGTCGCATTTCTTGCAGAAATCCCGGTCTCGGCCTGCAGGAGGAATCCGGAAAGTCCACCCAAAACACAGTTCGTACACCACCATCAGCAGACAGAATGCTGCTCTTAAATGAGTTCCTCGCAATAAAAGCAGGGTATAAAACCATATTCTAGTCAGACATGAGTTTTACACCTGTGTTTTGTGCTTTTAACTAGCTATTTGCATAGACCTTTCTCCCTCCTGTGCCTCGCCTGGCTCAAGAAGTTCACCACGGGCTAGATGCTGCGGCGGTGTGAGGGCAGCTCAGAGCCGGGCTGTACCTGCACCCCAAAGACAAGGAGGGCACAAAGCCTCGGTTCTACCGCTGTCCGACAGTGTCTGCGGAGCCCTCACGAGGCGGCCGGGCGAGGAGACCCCCGCTCCGCCGCCCGCCCTGCCCCTCAGGGAAAGCCGCAGCACTACAACTCCCAGCAGGCCTTGCGCCCGAAGGCCCCGCTCTTCACCGGAGACTAAAATTCCCAGCAGGCTCCGCGTCCGGCCGGCGCTCGGCTCCCAGCAGGCTTTGCGGGGTGGCCCGGCC
>NW_008824047.1:1015032-1019620 GCF_000699105.1 Pygoscelis adeliae
GGCTGCTTTCCCGCCCCTCTTGGGCTCATCTGGGCCCTTCCAGGTCTTGGCGAGCTGCGCGTCTTCTTTGCGTAACCCCTTTTCTGCCAGGGTCCCGGGAGGTGTGTGCCCGTTTTGGTACATGAGCCCTTAAAATCTGTCTCTGCTGGATTGGCTCCTGCCATGGCCCCTAGGCCCCTTAGGAAGAAACAGACAAGTCAGGAGGGGAGTAAAGAACCACCTGTACAGCAGTAATTGTCAGAGTGCTGCCAAAGTCACCGCATGCTCTCTAAGTGTTCTCCTCCTCCCGAAGGACAGGTCCCTGCTGCGATTGCCACTGACTCCCCACTCCCGGGCCTTTCAGAGGTGGAGCATGGTAGAGGAGTGAAATGCTCTATCCCACCCCTTGAAAATGTAAATAGGTCAGATATTTGCAAGTTTATTTCCTTGACTAGAACCTCCTCCCACTGCAAACTTGGCTGCGGTCTTGGTTATCGTGATCACCGTGTTGCAGCTTGAGAACGTGACGTTATTGTAGCATTTCTCAGCCACTCCTTTATTTTTGGCATGAGAAGAAAAATGATATGATGGAGAACTTAACAAGGATTATGTTTTGCTTCCTTAAACAATAAATCTTTAGGGGCAAACATGGAGCACTTTTCCATGAATTATGGACTACTTAGAGGAATAACTGGCTGAAGGTCGTAGATTAGTATATACCAAATGAGATTACGTGAACTAATGAGTTGTGTCTAACCTTAGAAGTCAAAGGGTGAGTTTTTCAAAACTGAGGTTCCATTTTGAACATTTTTTACTTTTGTTTCTCCAAACAGTTCTTAAACTGGCCTGCTTTATATATAGGCTTAAAGACAGCAAACTGAAGATGGCAGCTTATTCATGATAATCAAGTGGTTTGCTTGTGGTGCTGTATACCAGACTGAGACTTTTCTAGGCCAAGAAAAAGGTGACACTTAAAAACCACTGTGAATAAGATTTCTCCTGAGGAGGTTGTTTACTTCTTACAGCTCCTTGCATGCAAAGTCAGCCTTTGCTAAAGTAGTTTTAATAATGTGGCAAATGACATATGTAGTAGGACAACCCAAATAGGCCTGTCTTGAGTTCCAGGACCTAAAAGGACACTTTCAAGGAAATCAAGTTTTTCTGAGTTTTCCTTGTGTACTTTTATTTGTGTAGGATTGATGATCACTATAGCGTTATAACACTGTCACTCTTTTTAAAATGTTTACTTTTAAGGATATTTTGTAAGTTATTAAGCCAAACAGTACATCAAAATCTGGTTCGGAAAAGACATTTGATTTCCAAACTAGGTGCAAGAAGTGGACATTTCAAATAATCAAAAATGTTTTTTGAATAAACTTCGGTTTGTGGGAATAATATTATCCAAATAAAGTAGATTGTGTATTTAAAAAAAAAAAGGGGGGGCGGGGGGGAAGTGGAGCCTGCAGAGTAAATAGTATTTAGAGACATCAAAATCAATAGTCCCATTGTGTGTGCTGCAGATTTGTCATAACTTCCTCTGTCATAATGCCATGACTTACAAAATTCTCTGCAGAAGAGCCTAAGTGATATTAATCTGCCTCATAAATAACCACTGATGCTGTGGCAGGAACACACTGAACTTCAACAAGAAAGCCTCTTTCTTTCCTTAAAAAAGGAATATGATTATATGGGGATTTTGAATATGTGCAAATAGCTTGAAATTTTGCTGGTTCAAACTTTGATAGTTTTGTAGTGGTTGTTAGCTCGATGTCTTGTTTCTATATTCAGCTGATACTTATAACCTTAGAATTTCAACTTGTCTGGTTTTTTATCCTTATTTGGGCTTCAGGTGGCTGAGAGCTCGGTTAGGTCAGAGATATTTCAAGGTGGAGGACTTGTATTAAACAAGATTTTTCAGATGTATCATCACTTACTGAACTTTCACACACGGTTAAGCTACTATTAATTATTTTTTTCAATGTCTGCAGACTACTTTAACAACAAAAAACCTAAGTAAAAAGTAACCTATGAAATTCTTCAGAGTTTTAGAACCAAAAAATAAGTTAGCAACTGCAAAATACGCAGTAACAATTCAAGTGTGTATTTAGTATTATTGAAGTATTTGGTATTTGTTTTCTTCAGTGTGATAGAAATTGAGCAATCAAGTTCATTTGGTCAATTTTGCTTTGTAGTTCTCTTTACACTAGAATCACCTCTATTATTTGTATGGTAGCATTTTCTAGAAACTCAAAAGTATGGATCTACATCCTTTTGTGCATAAGACAGTTATTTTTGATACTGAATGGTGGTGAACTATTATATATGAAATTTAGGAAGACTATGTGATAGAGTATTAGATGTAGACTATTCTAAGATGTGCAAGATACTTTGTATCTTGTTCTCCCTTTTGTTAACCTCATTGTTCTTAGTTGCTAATATAACTCCCCCCCTTAAATTTTAAGTGCTTTGATCAATTATAATTGAATAGTAATAACCTTGTTTCTAACTGGGCTTTGTGAATAAGTTTGGGGCTTAAACCAAATAACTAATAAAGCCTGTCTGTGCCTAGTAAAATTTGCTTGTCCTAAGCTTTATTCTTGCAGTTGCTAAATAAATGTCAAACTTCTTTCACCCTTCAGTCTCTTCCCAGGTACTGCAATGTGTGTGAGTTCTTCAAATGTGTGGAATTATATTGAGTTTCTGGTTAGCTTGTAGTTTAGAAGGTGTAGGTCTAAATTTTCTTACTTCTTCTGGAATAAATTCTATTTCACATTATTTTATGATGTGAATAAATTAACTTCAGAAGGCAGCTTTAACTTTTTTTAGATGTTCACTTGTATGGGTTCTTTTTCCCCAGTAGGTCAAAACTGAATTGGAAAGTAAACTGTATAAATGCCCTCTGTGCTCAACTTGTTTGCTCTATAACAGTAAACTCAGTTTAAATGGCAGAGGCTTCTGATGGCTCAAGTCCAGGGTGGGACTTGATGCAAAGTTAGTGAGTCGGCTGGCAGTTGAGTCACTCCTGAAGTAATGTAGTAGACTTGATTCTGTTTTGTCATAGACTTAGGTGAGGTCTGCGGTAGAAATACGTAGCCTAAACATTATATGCAAGAGGCAGCCCATTTTTCTGACCTAATGAGCTGCATACCAACATCTTAACGTGACAGAGCATAGAGGCACACATCGCATAGTTTAGATAGCTGGTGGGAGTGTGAACTCTAAGAACATTTGACAGGTGGGAAGTGTGCTGGTCACCAGCTATCCCACTGCTCTGCTGCATGATGGGTTTTGCAGCGTTGTCTCTGGATGACCTGGTGACAGTAGTCCCAGATGTTCTGTGGCTCCCGTAGCAGGGGTTCAGGTTACCCCGTGCCTGCTCTGAAACAGCCCTGTAGTTGTGATGAAACTTGAGGGTAAGCGTGGCATTTGAACTGCTTGTGAGCTGCATGAGACTAAGGATCTGCAGGCTGGCCAGTACTGTGTAGAAGCAGCTTATATGAGAAATGTGACATTTTTTTTAGTATAGGTGCATCGGTACTTTGATAATCAAACCATCAAAGGCTCCAACCAAGTATCTCCCTATTGTGTGAAAACAGAACTGGCAAAAGGCATTGTAGTCCCCGAGATATAGTTCTGGAGTTGTGGCTATGGAAATCTAGAGTATTATGCAACTTGGTAACTTCCTTTTTTAATCTTATTAGACAAGTATATGTTGTGCTTTGTGTTCCCTGTGAAATTTCTAGGGGAGTTCTACAAAGAAAACCCCATGGCTTTTTCAAAAGAAAACAAGGAATATTAAGAAACCCCATTAAAACAATTTTCAGCTTGGCAGAAGCAGGAAGGTATTAGCTTGGCCTTGTGGCCAAGTTCAAAAGCCAGGCCATCACATGTGTCTCTAGTTTTGTTGAATTCCCTTTTCTTGAAGCGGAATCTGCTGATTCTTATTTTCCTGAAATGTTACTGTATGTTCCTAGCACAAGGTTCTTCTGCTTAAAGCAGAAGACAGCATTTGTGCATATATACTTAGCAAGGCTAGTTGGACTCCTCACGGCAATATTTCCTCTCTTAATATAAGATGTCATTGTAACTTAATGGTTTTTGCTAACTAATTTCCGTCATGGACATGTAGGACATGCAATAAGCAGGATGGAAGACCTTTGGACCCATTGAGATTAGATTGCTGCCTGTGTCACAATGTGATGAGACTTTGCAGCCACTTTCTTTAAAATTCCATTACCATTCTTAGCTTTTGTGATCTTCTACATGCATGACCAGAATGTAAGAGAGCTCATTTTAAGCACCTTCCACATATCAAAGGGTAAGAAACAGTCTAATTAAAAATTAGGTGAAGGTAACGGATCTGTATGTAGTAAGGACGGTATAATCCAGATGCTCATTTGCATTAGTTAAGGTGGGCGAGATAGTTGTCACTGAGTCTTTGAGCTTCTTGGATATATACTTAAAAAGAAGAGGAGAGAGCCTGTGAATTTCTTGCCAGTATTAGGAATATGACAGCCGCCATCCTCCTTTCCAGTTCAGTTGTTTGTCCACCTAGCCGAGTCCTAATTGCTTTGCTAGCACTGCTCTTAGCCACACCTTTCTAGTGACC
>NW_008824047.1:1019634-1040879 GCF_000699105.1 Pygoscelis adeliae
ATTTGCACTTGCTCATGTTATAGATTGGGAGTTGAAGTGTTACAGAGCTATGTTTTCATATGTTTTGCAACCTGCAGGAATTGCCCAAGTATGTAATATTTTAAGCTGTGTTTAAATGGAGAGCAAATTGTCTTGTTTAGAACTGATTGTAACACTCGTATGGATACTAAATGCTAGCAGCATTTATAACACTTGAGAATTTATTTGTAGAGTTAGGCAGTAGGGTCCTCTATTATTTGTTCTGATGTTATATCTGTGCAAGGAGGAAGGATTTTTAGTGTTAGTGGAAAAGGAAGGATTAAAGGAGCTGCCGTCATTAGCTCCAATACAACTAGGTAGGGGAGAAGTTCTTTTAATTAATAAACAGCGTGTTTTCTTTAGTACTTCTAATTATACCAGCTGTAAAGAGAAGGGTGAATTATTGGTAGAGTGAATTACTGCTTCGATTGCCATTGCAGTTCCTAGCTGTTGTAGCCTAAAGCATGGCATGTAAATTAGACCTTGCACTTCAGCTGAGGAGTAGAGGTTTCTGGACTACCCCCACTTCACAGATGAGAAAAACTAAAAAGATAATTCTGTCAAGTAAACCAAGTCACGGTGAGTTGATAACAGTTAAAACTCTGGATTTGCTGACTTCCAGTCTCATGTTATTGTCTGCTAGCTCATACTAGGTCTGCATTATACTTATTAATATGGTAAATGCATACCTGTAATTTACTCTACAATTACATGGCTTACAATTAACTTTCAGTTGCTTATTGCCTGTAGTATGCTCACGTTTGACCAACATATAAGCAGGATCCTACGTGTACTCAGTTGGGGGTTTTAAATCCTCCTGCCTAACTACTTTCTTTTTTCAACGTGCTTGTAATTGTTCTTGCTTACAGGCGGTTTTCTTATGGTTCATAGATTTGTCCACCCAGACTTATTGAGCTCTTCTGTAATGAAGTGCTGTTTGCTGCTTTAGTAATAACAGGTATGACGGTAAATGATCCATCATGTGATACATCCAGCAAAAGGGTAAATAACTGTCTCTCACTAGTCCATTGGTATCTGACCTTCCCATAAACTCCCTTGCTCCAGTTCCAGGATCATTTAGTTTTCTTTATGTTTAAGATTTATTTTGGTTTGCATAAGCAGGATCTTCAGAGCAGTGAACACTTCCATCGTTTTATGTAAGGGACAGTTAACCCTCACTGCATGAGTTATCCTCCTATTGCTGCTTAAGAGATGTCCTGCTGATAACTGCTTTAAGAACAGCATTTTGTATCATTATTACAAGCAAGGTGATGATGATTATCTCCAGCCCTATAAGGACTTGTCCTCTGCTTGGTTACCGGAGAGTGAGAGAGAGAAGAAATAGTCTTGGGAATGCAAAGGAAGACTGTATTTGAACGTAACATTTGGCTCTGCAACAGTGTGTGGCTGTGTCTGCCAGGCACTTGTCACAGCACTTATTTCTTAGGGTCTTCCTCCTTCCTTTAAAAACTTCCAAAAAGTTGCTCTTTTTAATAAGGAATAAAAATGGTCTTTGGGCCGTATAATTTAGTATTGGTGGTAAGCATCTTTGAAAGTATTATGCTCTGTTATCTGATGTACACAGATATGTCATTCTTCTGTTCAAATATCTAATTAGTGGAGTAATCAAAAGTAGGCAAATATCACAAGCTGAAGTATATATTAAGAGTTAGCATGAGGTAGTTGTGACCAAAGACACAAGTTTCATCAACACGCCTTCAACTAGTGCTCTTTCAAATGTGTTATTGCCATTTTACACCCTATGGAAGCTAACAAGAGTTTGTATTACGTTGCATAAAGCTAGCTAAGGTGTTGGCCTTATGTATTTTTCAGGGCATCTAAATGATGTGTGTATGTGTGACAACTTCTGCGTCCTTGAAGTATTTTTAAAACATAGCTTTGCATTGCCAGAAGTAAGACTAGGCTTCTGCTTGGGAAGTAAATGAAGCTGGTCAAAGATGAGAGCCTTACCTACATCACTGTGTGCAACTGTGGTCAAAAGGATCAAGGTGCTTAACTGAGTTCTGTGCTAGTTCCTCTTGGTTGTGTTGCCAGCTAGTGTATTATAAAATATTAGCTGGTTTGCATAATTATTTCATATACAAGGTATAATTACTTCCAAAGCGTTGTGCGAATGTGGAACACACTACTGCTTTCTCTCCTCAGGCTTGCCTATTTCAAGGTGCAACTCTAAACATTGCAGTGGTCCTAAAATGCAATCTTGAAATTCTAATCTGATTCTTGTGTCTCATATATGTCTCCATTCATTTCAATTTTTAAATTAATTTCAGTATCTATGTGAAAATGATAAGCTGTTGTAAAAACAGAAAGATGAGATGTTGGAGAATGAGCAAAGCATTGTCTCATAGCATGGTAGGTTTAGAACACAAAAATGTGTTGATCTTGAGTCGTATGCTTCATTTTGGAACTTTTGGAATTTCTCTCATTGGTTTATTCTGAAGTTTGGGATACAGCTTGTCCAGAAGTCATAATACAAGAAGTCCCATTTGAAGCTGGGAAACTCCTCTCCAACATGCAGAACGTGACCTGTTGCTTCAAGTATGTTTCAAATGCTTTGCTTGCGTGTGTTTGATGTGAAACTCCGACTTCCAAATTGCCACTGTGTGTTCTGAACTAATGTTAAGACAGTATTTCAAAAAGGGGGGGGAAATTGAGACTCCTTGGTTTTGGAAAAAGTAGGACAGCTACTCCTTTTAATTGCTTTTTTACTAAACCAAAGATGTAAAATAGCATAAATTTCTGTTTAAAGTTGGCTGTTTTACAGACTTTGTTTAAATGGTTATCTCTGGTTTTTTTATTCATAAGGCAAAACCAATCTAGGGCAAGAGAATGAAAAACTAAATTAGTAGCAAATGTACCAAGGGGATAAAAGTATTCAGTTTTATGACTGGTCTTTTTTCAGCTCCTTATAGTGTGCTGGATCTTATCGACGTAGGTCAAATATGGGCCCAGTTATAGACAAAGATTGACAGTTGCTGTCGTCTTTGTCTGGAGCATGAGCTTTATTTACCTGTTATTTGGAATAAACAGCTGTAGTATAGCTAAAACTTTCTTTTAAGGATGCTCGGTAGTCTCTTTAGAAGGAGCAATTGTGTAGGAGAGCATAACTCTTTCATGACAAAACAGTCCCTGAAACAGTCTCTGAAAAATAAGATCTGATTCTAACTGGGGTGCACTTTATTTTTTTTACGGTCCAAGTGTCTGTTAAGGTAAGGTCATGTGAAATTGTTGCAAGTTGGTAGTTTACTTCTTTCCAGAAAGCTGTGTAGGCTGTGGTTCTCTGAGTATTTTTTTCAATACAGTGTTAGAAAAAGTATTCATTACTTATTTATTCCTGTGTTGTGTGCTGTGTAAGTATGGTGGTTTGGGTTGCTGTGCAGTGAACTGGATAGAGGAACAGATCCAATTGGAAGCTTTCTCTCTTCCTTTGTCTCTCTCCCAGAAGGACTTTGTAGGTTATTTGGGTTTGTTAGATTAGTTCGCTAGACTCGTTTGCCATACAACTGCACAAATGTTTGTGTCGCGCATCTGAGGAGGCAGTGTTGAGGTAGGAGGGGAGGGAAGCGGAGAGGAGAGAGACAGTTAAGTAAGTGGAGGACACAGGAACACATGCTGAGCCTCCCCTTGTAGTTGCCCTGAAGTCTCAAATGCCATCAGCGCTATCACAAATATGAAAACATAGCCTAAGCCATGAAATCTTGGGTTGTAGTTTCACAGTCGGTATAAGTGTAGGCTGACAGTAAAACAGGTTTCACAGCCTTCCGTCTGCCACAGACTGCACACTTCTCCTCTCTCTCTTTTGCTGGCACTAGCATACTTTCTGCTTGATGAGAGAATCTCTCTGACTAACCAGTTGTTTTTGCCAATTTAATTCTCCACTGGATCAGTCCCCTGGTATAGTTAACTCCATGGTCACACAAATATTTGTACTGGCATAAAGAAAGGAATGGTATGTGGGTAAGAATAAGTGGCTGGGGGCAAAGGAGGGCAAGGTACAGGTTTAGTGCTTGAAGTACACCCTTAGCACGTGGTTTCACAAGCAGGTTGAGAAGCTCTAAGATTATTCTTCCACTAAAAGAGAATGTCTCACTTTTATACCTGGCCATTCACTGTCTTTGCCTTCCTTATGCTGCTGCTGTGTAGTTCAGTATTTGCTTGTGCTATCTCGTTGATATAGCTAAAAAACCCCCCCAAGCTTTTAGGGTTCATAACTGATTTGGCAGCATGCTGCATAAGCAGCTGCTTATGGCACCACAAGCACTTGTGTTGATAGGTCAAAGGACAAGAAGATAGGCTGGGACCCTTTTCCAATGATGATACATATTTACCTAATTTTATTTATTATTTGAAACTGTGCTGTTAGTGGTTTGTGAGTTGCAAAACTGCTCTAAAAGATCACAAATTAAGTTCTAAGTTTAAATTTCTTAAAGTTGCTCTTCTGTTTTGCATATCACTACTTCAAGCTCCTGAGCTAATCACTGTTGTGTTGGGGGATATGCATCAATATTTCTGGTTCCACTGTCAGGTCCCAAATTTGGGAGAAAGGATATAGATTGAAATAGATAGTTGTGTGTCTTGTGTGGTGCTACTTTGAATGATTCAGGCTGGAAGTGATCTCAGGATCAAACTGATCTTCATGAGAGAGATGCTTTTAATTCAATTTAAAAGTGCAGCTAATTGTATTAGAAATACTGGTGGTATATATTTCAGTCGTCATAGAGTGGTGAGAGTGGTATTCTCTGTAAACTGTTATTTTAAATAAATTAAATCTTTTTGGATGTGTTTGGTTTGACACTAAAAATGAAACTAATGTGACAATCAGTATTGTTAGTGTGTATTTGTGTGTTTTACGGAAACTACCTCAAAGCTATTGTACTCTTCCCTCCCCTCATCCGTATAGTGTGTCCTATCTTAACCAGTTAAATATTGACTGTGTGCTTAATAGATATTAGCTGGTTCATTTGGGATACAATTAGAAATATTAGTGTATATTCAACTTGTTTAATGAGACTGACCTGCGTTTTTTTTAATCTGTTGTAATAATAATGAGACCTATTGGGAGTTAAGGAGTATTTTTTTCTCTGCTCCATTCTGACTCATAACAATAAATGTTTTTCTCGTTGGTTGCTCTCCCCATCCTGTCAAGCTGTTTAGAAGCATCCTAATGTACATTACAGACTGTACAGTGTTCACTCTCAAGACAGAACTTTATATTTAGTACATAAACGTACATCCCTATGTGATTCTTGGGAGGTGTGTGTTTTGTGTTCTGAGACTACTCAGGTGAAGGTTTCTCTAAGTACATTTTGAATGTAAAGAGAAGAAAAAGGCTTTTGATAACCTTAGATAATTTTATTGGAGTTGCAGTGGGTGGATGCATCTTCTGAAAAATTAAATTACATTCTTGGTAACTTGTATCAGCTCTATTCGCAAATGTTTTAATGATTGCTGTCACTTTTAATTATTCCTTGTTTTGACGATTATTTAATTATTTTAAATATTCCTCCATATGATCATGCAAAGAGAGGTGGGAAACCCCCCCTCTGTTCAGAGGTGTTTATTGTCTAAGTGAGTTAGCTTCTATCACGATGGTTTATCTCTCCTTATACCAAACAGATTACTGCATTTCTTGAGACAGCTTGAAAACTTGGTGCTAATAGACTTCTAATTGGAAAGTGGAGTCTCTTAGTCTTTAAACTGCCAGTGTCGGGTTTTTGTTAATTACACGGTAACTGTAACTTACTTCTGTAGCTGCAGATGTTAGATCATAAAAATCCAGTAATCTTACCATTAGTGAGTAAATAAATAGTTCCTGTATTGAACCATAGTGAAATTAGTTTGTTGTAAATACACGGTGTGATTTGAAGTTATCATCTGTATGTGGACAGGAACTGGAAACTGGGGCTCCGAGGCAAATAAAACAGCTCTTGTTACCTTTTTAGGACATAAGAGTTACTTGATCTCCTGGAGGAACCAGTTTAACAAATGATACCTATGAAAGGAGAGGAAACATCATCATCCTCCACAAATAAACATGGCTTGGCATTTTGAAAGTTAATTTGTATGTAATTTGCCAGACTCATTCCACAGAAGAATGTTTGCTTTGGGTAAAAGTGCATGTTTGAACTTGTGAGTTTTTAGTTTGCCAGGCTACCCTTTTTATTTAATGTGAGATACCAATCTGAAAACTTTAATGAAATAATGAATGTTAATATCATAACATTGATATCTTAATACTTCACTTATTCCGAACGGTGTGTTCTTACTGCTTGTGCCCATTTTTGGTTACTCTGCTGTGAATAGCTGTAGAAGGACACTCTGCCTTTAACTATTAGCCAAAGTTACTTTGTCCAACTGCTTATTACGGTAGTGGAAGGATTTCTAGGTTGTGATCTGCCTTCATAGAAAATTGAATGACAATAGAAAATAGGTATAAAGCCGATTTACACTGCTTTTTATTCTTAGATACATTTGTAGCAGGAAAGAAACATACTAATTCAGGGTTATTAAAGGATGAACAAGCTGACGTAGGAAAAGATTAGATTTTTTTAAAAAACAATTTTTTATGTTAATTTACTGGCTGCAGTATAATAAGCTGAAAACTAAGTAATTGTGCCATTCCTAGGAACTGCATTTGAATGGATTTAAATTCTGTGCAAGTTTGGGGGGTTTTTTTTTTGCCCAATGTGTTCTTGGAACAGTGATGTTTGCTTTGCTGATGCACTTTTTTCCTTTTCCTTGTAGTAATTACTCTGGCGTGGTTTAGTGAGAAACTTCAGTTTTGTCTTTCTAAAGAAACACCTGAAATCAAAGACTTGTTTATGGCAAACAAGACTAAAACATCATATGCCAGTAATAATCCTAGAAGACGCAGTAAATAGTAATAAAACTTGACCGGGCAAGAGGCAGAGGGCACAAATTAAAACACAACAAATTGCATCTGGACAGAAGAAAACACTTTTTTACCATGAGGGTGGTCAAACACTGGAGCAGGTTGCCCAGAAGTGCTGGGGGAGCTCCATCCTTGGTGATATTCAGAACCTGTCTAGACACCATCCTGGGCAACCTGCTCCTGCTGAGCCTGCTTGAGCCAGGGGGGGTGGGCTAGGGGATCACAAGAGCTCCCTCCCAGCCTCATCCGTTCTGTGGTTCTGACTCAGCTCTCTGCAGCCATAAGAGCTCTTTACAGGATACTAAAATGAAGATCAGCTAGAATATATCAAATGGAAGTGGACCAAGAAGGTACAACAGCCCTGTATTTCCTAACACTCAGTTTTGGAGGAGAAAAACACTTTGCTATTTCTGCCAGTGGAAATACCATGAGTGACACGAAGTGCATTGTGCAGCCCTTCTATAGTATTTCATTATTGTTTCATGTGCGATGAGCCTCATCTATAATTCTTGTATCAGTTGAACTATTTTCATGTGCTTTTCGTTATATATGGTGTACTTATCCCATGTAATAAGATGTTATAGAACAAATAGTGGGGAAACGGCTGACTGTCAGAACTGGTTGTCAGCATAACTTTATTATGATTATACTAAATTAACTTGATCAGGAGATGCCAACTACTTTAATGGGAGGAAGGCCTCCAGTTGGTGAAGGGAAAAATACTTCTTATAGGTCTATTGTACGAGATGTACATCTCTTACAAAGCATATCTGTCTTGGTTTAAGACAGATTTTAGAAGACTGAAGAATAAGGTGGAACCTGGAATATTTTTCTTTCAGAAGATTTTGGATAAATCTGTTCTGTCAGTGTCCCATTTTAAAACAGTGTGGTTAGCAGGACTCTATTATAGGCTAAGCACAAAATAACACAGGCACAGCTGAACAGATGAGCAACATGCTGAAGAAAACTTTTTCAGACCAAATCAACAAGCAAACTGTGTCAATCAGTCAGTCCCAATGAACTGAAAATTCAGGACTAAAGGTGTGAGGGCAGAGCAAGAACAGGAAGAGGACTGTATTGCTTGGTATCTTCCCACCCCATACGGATGGTGGAGAGGCGATGTGGGCAGGAAACGCGATAGCAGCGGGTGACTTTCATGTATCCTATGTAGGTTAGATATGCATTGCATCAGCATCTTATACTGAGAACAGTACACACTTAGATGATCAGCAACTGGTTCACCAAAGAGCTAGTGAAAAACGCAGAAGTAGTAAGCCTTGGCTTGATCCTGAGCTGTGCACTGATTCTGGTTCAGGATATTACTTTCAGAGCCACTCTGTAATAGTGAACATAAAGCACTTGGATTAAAAGTCCTTTTGTGAGCAACAGAAGCATAAAGGAAAAAATATTTTTGGGTGCATTTTTCAAAAAGGTTGCTTACATAAAAGTAGGATTTTTTTTTTAAAGAGCTTTCCAGGGCAAGCTGAAGAATGGAAGCCTTGCAGGTGATGTGGAGATAATGAAAATGTTGTGTTGGTGGCTCATAATGAAACTGTTATCACTTCTCAAAGACAGCGATGAAAAAGAAACATCATTGGTGAAGAGGAGGGTTAAGGAAATAATTCAAAGCAAAAACATATGTTTTAGAAAGCTGAAATGTCCATTTGAAGAAAATGCAAAGTTTAGAGTTGCTGGTCATTCTCAGGTAAAAACAAAAACGAGACATGTAAGCAAGTTTGAAGAACAACTTGTGAAAGGCTTACAACCTAGTTCAAAACAAATTGGAAGCAGGAAGTCAGAGCGCGCCTTTAGGGCCACTAGATGCTGAAGGGGCACTGGCAAAAGGTGAAGGCGTAGCAGGAAATCCCCCTGAATTCTTTGCCCCTAGCTGTAAACTGTTGGACGCTCACAGCTTATTCTGTGGAATTATCACTGCATACTTGCCTTTACTTTTTTTACATGATACAATAGGCATCTTTTGACACCATCAGAGATTATGATACTGAACAGGTTTCCTCTTGCACAGCCCTGCTTATGCTAAAGAAGTACGAAATACTCACTGGGAGACTGCGAAGTCTTAATTGCACTTTAATTTATAAGATGTTGAATTTCTTGTTCTTACTTTAACAGCTTAAATTTTGAATAGCTTCCTTCCTAGGAAAAGGGAGATACTCTTGGAGACACTGAAACACAAGTTTAAAGGGCCTTGATTGTGTTCCTCTTATGGCTGTGTATAGTGGAGTCAAGAAATAAGGTTCCTTGCATCCAGACATACTCCATGTAGTCTTACTTAAAGACAGTGTCTTCCTTAAATTGCCTGACGGGTAATTTTTTTTCTGGGTTGGATTTCAGTACTGGATATGAAAGGAAACACTGCAGGTGCGTTAGAGCTACTGAATGTAGCAGGTATTGTAGCACTGCATAGAATAGTAGAATAGTTCTTGCTTTCAGCTTCAAATAGTAAGCAAGCAGACTGTAAGGAACTGATTTTGAGAAGAGAAGCCGATCAGCTTCTCTGTAGTGACATCACTATTCATTTTCTGATTTTATTTTAATAATTTTCAGGAAATAAAAGGCCTGAAATCTGATGTTGAGGTTGTGAGTTTTTTGCAAACAACAGCAACTATAGAATTAATTCCAGTGTGTTTAGAAGTAAGATTAGTAAATGATAGTGCGGTTCACTTGAGAAAAACAAAGATGAAGATAGTACTCTCATGTGTCTCTCTCCTATGGAATACCTCCTGCATAGCAATTCCACTGAAAGACACTTGAATAAATGAAGGAAAACAACTGGTTATGAGCCTGCAATTTGATAACTTTATGTAAACTGTTGCTTCCTCTTCTTTTCTCCTACTCTGAAAAGTGCAGTGCAGCTTCTGCCTCAGTCTCAAGACATTTTCCAGGACACAAGGCTGTACTAAAACAGCAGTTTTTTAAGGTTTTCTTGTTTAGTTGCTTCACCTGCTACTTGGACCATACTTCTAGATTCTGTTGTTGATGAGACACGTGTCTCAGGCTTTCTTAGGTAACATGACGTTAATACGTTGCTACATCACAGATGAAATGTGAAGCTGTACAGTCACAGCTCTGTAGTTGGAGGTAGAAAGAAACTGCAAGCCCTTCAAAGCTAGTCTGGGTGTTAGGGATAGAGTGAGACTTGTGTTATGAAAGTTGGGTGTGTTTGACATGTATGGTTTACGTGCAGTTGCGATGCTGTTGTCTGACTCTGGTTGCCTTGAGCCTAAAGGGGCAGGGAGAGGAGCTGGCAGGAATTAGAGCCCTCAGACAGGCTAGAGGGAACAAGGGTAGCACTTTCAGAGTGGGACTTCAGATAGATCTGGTAACCTTACCTGTCCCTTGCCTGTGAATCTGATCAGAGAAGAGCTTGTAACAGGTGCTTACTATTGGCTTAGAGGAGTTATCTGTACTCAGGTTTATTTATCCCAAAATGATGCCTGGGATGTCACAGTGCCAAAGTGATTATATAGTAGCAGAGAATGATCGGTCTGTGTGTTAAAAGCTTCAGTGCCTACATTGTTTAAACTTTAATCAGCCCTCCCTAGTGGAACAGCTAGCATGTGTTTAGAGTAATGCTTAATTTGTAATAAATTTGGAATTAGGGCAATGTTTTAATGGTACTCAGCTTGCAATGAAGGGATAGCTGAAACTACAAGGATCATTAAGCATGGTCCATTAATGGGGGTGGTGGTGGTTTTTGGCAATATTAAACTCCATATTATTGCATGTGCATTCTTCTGTCCACACCAAACACTCTGTCAGTTGACAAATATTTGAAACAATTCTTTGAGTAAGGAAAGTTTGGATTATTTAGAATTCGGTGTGATTAGTAACACTGAATAGTAACACTGCGCCATTCATAGGTGTAGTAACTACCAGGCAGAGTTCCTGCTTTTCAGACTAAAATCTCTTACCTGAAACTATTCAGCTAGTATACTTCAAGCATGTATAGCATCAGGAGGTTTCCTTGACCAGTTGTTGCATTACTGTAAACTTACAACTGTTACATGCTCTTCATGGTGTCAGAAAAACGTAGTATGAAGTTTTTTGGTGAACACATTTCACATGAATAGTGAGTGAACAGTTAGAGTGCAGAATTGCAGAAGCTTTGGAGGTGAGGGGGGCTTACCAAAGCAGTGGTATTCTGGGGGGATCATGTTAAATCACTAATGGCACAGCTCTCTTGACACTCTGGAAACTTAAGGTTTGTTTTGGGAGTAGGAGACACGTCTTAAGTACAGAGGTCATTACACAACGTTCTGCAGGGTTTGGAGTGTCATAGCTACTGGTAGAGTATTCTTTTTACTGTGAGGTTGTTGGGGGGGGGGGGCGGGGTGTTGGTTTTTTTTGCGATCTTTTTTTTTTCCCTATCTTCCTCCTCCATCCAGGGTCACTCTCAAAATTTTTTATGGTCAAAAATATGTACCACTGAGGTACACAAGTGGGTTGAAGTTACACAGCTTCAAAGCTTACTGTTGCCTCATGTTGAGTGTAGCTGCAACTTGCTTGTCCTCTTGTTTTGAAAGAAGGATAAGACCTCATTCTTGTAAATACTTCTCTCTCAGCATTAAAATACTGTGCCCCAATCCTGAAAGCTCACAGTCTGGGAGTACTTGTGAGTCTTTGTCTGTTGAAGGTTTCTGTACACGTTTAAAATACTTGAGCTATGGGCTTGAATACAGTATCTTAATACTTTGTGCATACAGAGAAGGAAGTAGTGCTAGATACCTTATTCAGAAGGTGGCTTATGCAACACATTATGAACACTTGAAACGAGCTTTGTATTTTCAGGGAAAGTTACTCTTGAAGTTATATGAATGCAACAAAGTACAAAGAAACAGAGTTGGTTGGAGGGTGTAAGCTATGGTGAAGAGTGTTTCAGTTGCTTTCTTCCAAAATAATGTATTTAAATTTTAGTTTTATGTTATAATTGTCTAGCAGTGTTTATTGGGATTGACTTTTTTGTGGTGGTATTTTTTTCATATAAAAAGCACTCTACAGAAATTGTGTTTTTAATTAGATTTCTCTTGCTCTTTGTCCTACTTAGTTAAACGTTTGTTTTCAGTATAAGTCATGTTACCTGATTGGATCACAAATATGGAAAAATTAAAGATGCAGCACTTGATGGAAAATATGTAGTGGCTCTTGCAGAGTCTTGAAGGAGGAAGTGCAATCTGACTGAATCCTGTAAAGAAATGTTGTAGTTAATGCTAAAAAATGTTTTTTTAATTGTTGCAGCTTGTTTGTTACAGAAGAAAAAAAAATCTGAAGTGTAAGGAGCAGAGTAGCAAAGTAAGTCTGAGGACTGAGCAAAAATAAATCTAGTTATGTGAACACAGCATACATATGGAAATCTCTTTAGTTCTGCAGTTACAAAAGGTTATCCAAGTTTTGTAATTCCACTTCTTTTTTGACTATATGGCTGCTATTGTTTAAACATACTGTATTGAACTTTGAAAGCAATTAAATCCACAGGAATAGGAGCTACGAAGCAGTGACTTCAATCTGATGTGCCAGATGTATGCTCACAGGAGTGCAAGGAGACTGAAAACTTGCGAAGGGCAGTAACAGTGTCGCCTTTCTGTCTGAATCAAAACCAGAGTTGCTGTTTTAGTATGTAACTATCCCACCAAAGTGTGAAATGTTGCTTGAAAGGGAGCTTTTTTCCCACTTGTTTGTGAAATTGGTTTTCATGCTTAAGATTAATCGGATTTGTCACAAGAATGGTTTAGGTGTAATTGTACTCTAATTTCAACTAAAACTTGAACTAAAAAATGTGACCTAAAAACTAATACTGGAAAACAATGGAAATACTATTGTGGTGTTCTTACAATGAAAGTTAAAAGGAAGTATTTTGATTCATTCTACTTGCTGGAGTGTAACATTTATTTTGGTAAGCCACCTTTTAAAGAAGGTTTTTTTGCATGACGTATAATAAGCAAAATGACAACACTTACTAAGCCTTTAAAAATGGAACTGCGGAAATGTGTATTTGAAGTGAAGATAGTCTAATCGTTGAAGATTAGAGGATGCTAACTGAAGAATGTTAGAGTGGGTGTTTAGAACCAAAACATTCCATAAAGAATGGGGAAATAAAGAAATGGGCCTGGGCTTCAGATGAAGAAATACTTTGTATGAAGGTGGTACAAAACTACAATCGATAGCATTAACATGGCAAAATCCTCAGTGAGTTTGAGAAGTTATTTACCACCACATATTGCCACTCTACAATTGTTGACAAATTAAGACATTTAAAGCAGCCATGTATCTGTTGGTGTAAACCACAAGGGATGGTTTTATATAAGAATATGAAAGTATTAACACATACTGCAGGGAATCTGCAGTAGGAGAGATGAAATCGGTCTTAAATCAACTTGGAGGGGGGGAAGTGTTCATTCCTTGCACAAATATGCTTTAAAACTACCATGTAATTAGTCGCCTCATGTTCCCAACATCTGTAAAAACTACTTCAGCTGTAGCATAGCAATTACAAAAACATTAAGAATATAGCAAGCTGCAATTGGGTAACTTTTGAGAGAGGGGAAACATTGAAAGGGAAGACTTCAGCAAGGTGCAGTGGTGGTTTCTATAAGTGAGAGATCTTCTGAGTTCTTGAACAGGCTTCAATTTAATTCTTAAAGTCACTGTTCTTTTTGAAAGTGTGTGTGTGGTGGATTTTTGGGTTATCTTGTTTACTTGGTAGTCTTTTGTGATTAGAAGTTGTAAGGCACAGGAAATAGCTTTATAGTTCCTTCCTCCCACAAGTTGTAATTCATTTGTGGCCATCAGGATGTTTTTCTTGGCTTATCTCTTTCTATGCAGTTTGCCTTGCACATCTGCCACATAAATTATGAAACTGTTAACTTGAAAAGCTGAAAATGTATTTCAGATCCTACTGTACCATAGGGAAGATGGTATAGTTGGCCAGAAAGAGCACAACTGCAACTTGCATAGAAGGTCTGTGATAGTACCTGGTATTCATGTACTAAATTGCCTGGTATCATATTTGTAATGCTTCTGAGGAGTGGCTTAAAAATAAGTAACTTCAAATGGTCAAGTATCAGCTAATGTTGCGCTGTTACCTCTCTGTAACCTGAGGTATTTCACCAGGCATTTTGGCAGATGGGTACCCATCTGTTTCGTTGTTGAATGTGGACTGCTGGCTTCATATTTGGTATCCATATGTTTCATCTGTAAGGCTCTAAATCTGAGCTGCGTGTTTTATAACAAAAGTGACATTACTGACAGGAGCAAAATGAAAATGCATTAAGTTTGTTACATGTTTTTTAGTTAGTTTGCCTTCACCAAGCAAGGGGAGAGATGTTGGCTGAGATTGAATATATGAGTTCACTGAGGGGAAGAGCAGCACCATCTTTATTTTGAAGGCGATTAATATATTTTTTTCTGAATAATTGTTAGTAACAGTAGGTACATAAATTCCTGAATGTCCATTATATTGTTTGGGAAAACAGGTGGATAAATGATGTCTTGTCTTTCTGTCCTCTGTCTGTGAAGCAGTCCGCATGTTGAGCTTTCTAAGGTGGTGACAGACTGTTGCAGGGCAGTGAAATCTGGTGCTGAAATGCATCTTTCTGTTTGACTTTGTCGTAAATCCTTTCAGTTTCTCGAAACACGGGTTTGGACCAGTGATCAGCTTTAATCCCTCTGAGCTTGAAGGAGGCGTTGCTAACAGAAATAAGTGGAGTTAATATATGATGCCCCTTTTTGTGAGATGCTTCTTGCATGGTGCACTGGCCCCTAGTGGTTTGGGAGGTGGTGCTGTACGGATTGGGATCTTTTCTTTTTTAGCTCACCAATTCAAATGCTGCTTTGAAAGTATTTCATGCCCAGATGGATAAGTATTAAATGATTTTTTTAATTGGAAAAAATGTTTCTGGGAACGAATTAACAATTTAGTAGATGCTAAAATTCCCACACCTGGGAGTGGGGGAGACATATCCTGTACTCAGATGAGTTGTTTAGCTTTTTTGTTTACTGTGTACTCTCAGCAGTTGAAACTAACTTCTGCACGCAGTTAAAAATGGATCATTTAATATTAAAATAACACTTTTGCATTCTCAGAAACCTTTCCATCTTTTTCCAATCCTGCTTTACAGGAACCTTTTAATCTAGATACTAAAAATAGTTTAGATGCATGACTCATAGAAGATGAATGGTGGGGATAAGATGGTGTGTTCCCTCCCCTCCAAAGGCTTCATCTTAAATGCATGTGTGTCTGTGGGTGGAGGTCTTTTAGATAACTGTCTACTGTGAAAATGTTACTGGGGTCTGCCTTATCTCTTCTCCAGATGTTGAATGTTCACTTTGCTCGTATTATTTTATAGTGCCTTCGTTTATTCTTAAAAAAAAAAAAAAAAAAAATGGATGCAGTCTTAAATGTCTAAAAGCAAAGCTACATTAATACTTACTTTTTTGCCTTAAGTTGTCATCCCCTGTACTGATTTTTGGGAAATCTGAAAATAAATTGCTGCTGTTGTGTTTGGATAGTATTCCTAAAACATGCACCATGGATCCGATGAACAATAGCTAGTAGGTCCCTATCTTGTCTTACAGTGGAAGACTGCTAGCTTCTCAGCTGAAAGGGAGCAGACAGCCTAACTGTTAGGAGAAAATAAGCTGCTGGAAGACAAAGCCAGCTCTTTGACTGTAGGAGCAGAGCATTAGCTCAGCCTCCAGATGTAAGTTACTGCTGCCTTTGTTCAGAAGTTGAAGCTACCACCATGCTGGTAACAAACCTTCCATATGAAAAAGCACTCTTCTTATTTATGTGCCTTTCCATAAAAATCTTTGCGATGTTTAGATGGAGACATGCAAGATGAATAAATGAACCAGTTGCGTATGTTCTTCCTTATTCAGTTAGAGTTAAAGCAAACTTTCCTTATGCTGTAATTTAATGGTTTCTTAACTATTTATTTTTCAGATGCCATTTATGGTCCTTTCTGGTTGGACAATGCAATCTATTCATTTTTAAATCCATGAAGCACAGCATATAGCTGTGCAAGTGTATTCTTATTGGGTTTTGTCCATGTGGACTTTAGAGACTGTTATTGTAATGATCTCCTTTGCTATGTCACCAAGTGAGGGGATGAGACTTCATTCTGAGTCCGTAACATCTGTTCTGTCATGGACAAAATTTAAAGTTTGCTTTGCTTTTATTCACTGTGAAAGTCATAGGAAATGTGGAGAAGACTTTCTAAAAATAAAGAAGCTGCTAACAAAATTACAGAAAGCATGAGACTGAAGTATTAGTATATGAGATGCCTATTGAAAGGATAATGCTAAATGCATAGTTATTTAAAAGGTAAAATTATGTTGTGTCTGTTTGGCACCTTAAATAACAAAAGGTTAAAATACTTGTTTCTTGCAAGACTTTGGTACCACACTACGTAGTGCTGTACAGTAACAGAGCTTCTGTTGTCCTCTTCATCCAGACCCCTCCCCCTCAAAGAGACTATTTTTTTCTTTAAAAAAATATTGCTTTAGTGTTGCTACTTGTTTGAATAACATTAATGTTCAAACTGTATGTATGATAGACGTACATGTGTGTAAAGCTTGATTTTTTTTTCTTCTGCACTTAGTCTTTAAACAGATATTTGCAGAATGGTGTCTCATTGGAAACTGTTAATGGTGGTAAAATGTAGAAAGCTTCTCATCTCAGCTTTTAGTATTTTAGTGTTCCCAGTTGTAAAATTAAAAAAAGGAAAACAGAAGGTGCATAATCCAGTGATGTCCTTGGAGTAATAGTTAAAGGCATAATATTATGCACATAGGAGTCCCATGTATATGTGATATTGTAATTGGTTTGAAATATACATTGAAAAAAAAAATTTAACTGTGTAACCAGGTTTCTTGTTCCTGCTGCTCAGTCCCTCAGCACAGTGGGCAGCTTCCCAGAGGTTTGAGAAGTGTTTCTAATTAGGCTTACCCTGTCCAATCCAATACCTTTATCATCAGTATAAAGAAACTGTTGTAATGTACCCTCTCTGTGACTTCTGTTTATTTTAGTTTTCACAAGATTAGACATGGCATTTCACAAATCTTCTGTGGATCTAATGTCCAGAATTGTACTTGTGTCCTCAGTGACACCACCCACATCAATAGCAACTCTAATCCTAATGGTGCTTTTAATGGAGTGGTCTGACTCTTGCCCCAGGGCATATTCAAGGCTTTTAAGTTTGTGCAGAAACATTGACTAAGATCTGTTAGGCTTTCTGATTCCTTAATATGTTTTAAAGTAAGTTCCATTCTGAATGGGTGGATGGGTAGATATTTATTATTCTTTCATTACCTTTAATGTATAAATACCTTCTCTTCTCGTGGCACTTATTTTCTCTATTGCATGTTTCCTATGCACATGCTATTTAAAGGTTTCTGCATGTTTAAGACGCTGCTGCTATTTGAGCATTAATATGAAATGCTAAGTTTACATGTCGTTTGAAGATCTGAAACTTCATGAGATACAGCTATCTACTCCTTTCCTGATGAACACTTACCTTAGGAATACTTCCTTCAAAAGAACATTGCTCCCAAAATCTAGCAGTGAACTGTAAGCTTCCTTTATGAGTTGTGATTTCATGCACTTGAATGTATTGTCAGGGTGATGAGGGAACAAAACACCACTGACCATGGAGAAAGTCTGGAAGATATAGGAGATACTGGGGAGCATGAAGTGGAAATACCTAACTATGTGGCGTTCTTTTGGGAAGACCGTGGGCATTGAACTATTTACTCTTATCAGTGCTATATGCTGCATCCAAGGTTCTAACCAAAGTGTTAAATCAAGTGAACAAAGACAAAAATTGTTGCACCTTTTTCTTTAGCAGGTTTGCTGGTAGCGTATGTAATCATTGTTATGAAATGTTATTTGAGGGTTAACCTTAGAGTTTGGTGGTTAATTTTAGAGTAGAGATTAGCTGAGAAAATAGACTCCTTCCATTTCTGTTACTGACTATGTTCAGAGCCTCGTGTTTCCACATCCATGTTTCCAAAGTGTTCCTGGTTCAAGGGATATGATATAGAGAGATTTAAGTGGGGTTTTTTCAGTGTAGAACCAGCAGTGATTGATGTGGGATAATTAGCTCAGGCACAACAAAACTGGTTGTAGTTACCAATTGGAAGCTATTACTAGAAGCAGTGTAGTTATAGTTGTGTAATATTTTATAAGTGATGATAATCTCCTAACAGATAATTGAGCTGACTTCTGTTACAGCATATGAATCTGTAGAGAACACCTTGTGGTCCTGAACAATGAAAAACCTTCACTCTGAAAAACAAACATTTCAATTCATGATGTTATGACTATTTAATTTTGTAGTAGAATGTTGGGTGGGAATACTTTCCTGGCATAAAAGCGATTTTTTTTTTTTTTTTTTTTTTTTTTTTAACTTTGAAAAATGCGAAGAGAAAAGCTTTCTTTTTCAGTATTTATTTTGTGGCTCTTTTACGGAAAAAACACTGAAGAAGCACTGATATGTTACTGAGAGCAGAGTACACCTCATCCTCACTAATATTGTCCTTCTGAGCATCGGTAGCTTGATTCATGTATTACTGTGTAAGGTCAGAAGCTTGAGCAGGGTAGCCAAAATACATCTATCAGAGCCTTATACTGGAGTATGCTGAAATCAAACACAAATAGAAGTTTTCTGCAGATATATTTATCACTCGCTAGTGTTCATGTGTATTTATGTCCACGTTGTGGGTTACATTCAGTATCCACTGATATGGGGGGAGGTGGGACCCATTTTAGATTATGCCTTAAAGTATTCCATCCTGTGAAGTGTTCCTTCAGTCTGTAAGGACTTTATTTTAAAGCAGGCCATCCACAAGCTATCTTTTATTTCTGTGTTTCAAAGAATAGTGCTCAGAGGACCACCTCAGACCTGTAGGATTTTTATCCTCTTATGCCTGAAAGCTAAAGTGCTTTTTGGACTGTTGCAACTGTAAAGGTTGAAGTAACAGGTACTTGGTAAACTTTTTGGCTAGACCTTGGTAGCTTCTCTGATCCCCTTAGTTTTACATGGGTAGGTACAGAACTTCTTGTCCCCTCTTGCTTGTCTGGCTGCTCTCCCCAACACCAACAAAATATTACTTTTACCTCAAATGTATAATTTGAGGTATGTGCAATACTTCCTCTCACCCCCCACATCCATATCCTCTCCCTTTCTTGCTTATTTTCTGGGTTTTTTAGCACACTACAGGATACGCCACCTGGATCCAGATGACAGCTTTATCTCAATTTACAAATTTCAAAATGTAACTTAGAACAAAATTTGAAGCTGTTTACAAAGAAAGATTTTTTCTTTGAAAAATGCAGGCAAAATTGTGGACAAAGTAGTATTTTTGGGGTACTCTATCTATGGTACATCTATTCAATTACAAAATATGTTAAAATATAGTTTATAAAATGCATGTAAAACTTTTAAATATTTTTTTTTTTTAAGAGGAAGTGTGTCTTATCGTCTGATGCAGTCAGAGGTGATCAGATATTTATAACTATTACCCACTGGCTTTTCACTAGCAGTGTCCACTTATTCATGTGGAGGAATTTAGTCTCAGACTTGAGCTATCCATTCAATGTTGCTATAAATTGTAGGTGCAAACATTTAAAGTTGAGTGTTCTCTTGCAAGAAATTAAAAGCTAACATTTTGCTCACCTTCACTGTGCTTATTGTTTCATAGAGATGTGACAGTGCCCTCTCTTGGCTTTTCTGAACAGTTTTTTTAAAAAAAGAAACAATACTGAAATAATTTTTAAGGGGTACAATAATGAGTAAAAATCATCTGTTGACACTAGTCTATGATTTAAGACTGAAAAGAAATGTAAGACACAAACAGAAAAGAATGCAACATTTTGTAATGTTAATGTCAACCCGTTTATTTGTTTGGTATGCCTTTATTTTGGATGTAACTTTCAAAATGTGCTTCGTGTATTTAATGTCTTTGTCCATGTCAAAAGTTTCTGTAAATGTGCTTTTGCAAGATTCCAGTTGTGCAGGGTTTCAGTTAACAATTTGGGGTAAATCCAAATGCAGTCTTGAAGATAATAGGGTGTTTTAAACACTGACTGCGGGGATACTTTCTGTCAGTCTTGACTGTTGTATGTCCATTTGTTTGCAAAGCAGACTGTGTCCATGCAATCCAGCACAATTCCCTGGAAGCTGCCCAGTATAAACTAATCAGAGAGCCCCCCCTGGTGTCTGAAAGTGTCCTCGGATATTAAATTTATATCAATCACAGGAAGTCTTGGCAATCAAGCTAGTCACTTTTTCCCTTCACATCTGGACGTAAATTATTTTTTTGTTGCAAAGGTCACAGGAATCATGGGTAGGGCATGGAATGAGGGCCATAGAAAACATGGGAAAGGAAGAATAAAACTGTATTTCCACCTTTTTAGAAATGGTTATTTTTAAGTGACCTGGAATGATGCCAAACTATACAACTTTTTTTTTTTCTTGAAGTTTACATTTGTTGCTGAATTAAATGTGGCTTAAAGATACTTTGTTTTGGAACGCTTTGTGCCATTAGATCTCATCTTGGCATTTATAAAAGAGCTTTCTCCTAGTTGCTGAGAACAATAACTTTACTGCAGGAGGGTTTTAAAAGTAGAGCATGTTTCTGTACTTAGAGGGGTTTAACTGCACCTTCTTTCTTTTGGCATTACTTAATTTCCCTTGTTTTCCTTCCATTTCCCCCTTTCAACCCCGATGCTGCTTTAGCAAAGCACTTTGAGCTCTTCCATAGTTAATGCTGGCATTTTTTTTTTACAGTAAGTTTGCATCTTTTCATGCATTTTCCAATCTTAAATTGTTTGCTCTAAGAAATGAAGGAAATGCTTCGTTTTATGCTTCCCCCCAACTCCCCATCAAGTCTCTCAAACAAGTGCTTAAGGAGGGGTTATAAAAACAAACAGAACCTTTCCATTCAACTCCCTGCCTTTCCTTGCTTCAGACAAGAGAACTAGTGTGCTGAAAGCTGCAAAGCGCTGAAGCCTGTAGCTTTGGGGTTGTGTTTTGTTTTTTTAATGTTCCATGCATATGGGAAATAAAGATGGTATTAGTTTACGTTTGTGTGTATGGTAAAGAAAGTGTCAGAAACAGAAGCTTGAGGTGCATTTAGCATAAATGAATTTGTAAAACCTTAATTAACTGTTGTTCATAACTACTGCTATGTTCCTACATGCTTTTTTTCATATAGATAGGTTCTGTTAGCTCGCTGATTATTTACTCAGTCATGAAGCTTACACTCTCTTTAGACACAAAGTTGAATAAAATCACAG
>NW_008824047.1:1040915-1080615 GCF_000699105.1 Pygoscelis adeliae
AAAAAGTACAGGAATTTTACTCTGTTTTAACAGTTACCTTCTGTGTCCCCTTTCAGACTTAAGGAGATCTCATTCTTGTTTCTGCTGTTTATAACTCCCAGTTCCAAGATCTTTGCTATCCTTATGCCAAATAAAATTGAACGGGTATTGCTTGAATGCTGCTTTGTGCCAACTCCTGCATGGACAGAGGGATGACTATTAAGCATCTTGATTTTTCTTCTAGACCTTTCAGGTTCAGAGGAGGTTTTCAAGCAGCAAACACCTTCTCCGCATTGTATTATAAGATCATTAGATCTCTCCTACAGTTTAATAAATTTGACTTTATGGTATGGTTTGTATGTTGAATACAGTCATCTTACAGGGGTTGGTTTGGCTTCTGAAACCAGTTGTACGATGTACTTTTAACAGTTAAGTAAATTTTCAAACTTTTGATACAATAGATGTAAACATGTAATTTCTAAGTTATTTCAAATACACTGCAAAGTATGTAGGGGAAGCAGAAGCCACTAGGTTTCCTTTTACTGATGTTTCATTACTATTGTGTGCTATATCACTCCGTAACTAGAGAGCTGTTTTTCAAACATTCTCTGTATGAATGATGATTTGGGCCTGCTCACTCATCTTAAAATATAAGGAAAATCACTGTGTTATCAAATGTATCTAGATGCTTTTAGGGGCACAGAGGAGGTTGCTGGGGCTTATGGTTGAACATTACCAGTTTGAGAGATGCATTTAAAAAAAAAAATCACATATTGACTACTTTAATATAACTGATACAGAAAAATTGCTTCCTTTTTCCAAGTTACATTTTTCTGTGAACTCTCATAGAGAGCGCCTGAGCTCCTTATAGTATTTGCATTGCTTTAATCCTAATACAGTGTTCTGCAGCTTTTCTTCTTTCGCTGTTTTTCCCTTAAATAAATTCAAGGTAGGAAACAGACTTCCTAGTGAATCTTCTCTCCCTTACTTCAGACTTCTGTGTGACTTTTTTTTTAAACTAAAACCTGTTTGATACAGATATTCTTGAGTTTCTCTTCTAGCATTCATCATTAAAAAAAAAAAATCTGCTTCTGATTGAGTTATAAAGCTTCTTGCAAATAACTATAAACCATACAAACCTGTAAGCAAACCATATCTAGTTGGGGAAGCTATCAGCTTTGACTCTAGTGGTTCGGTTTGGATTTTAATTTGACCAAAAGCCATTTTTACTGGACTGAATCCAGCTGTAATGTAATCCCTAGTTTCTCAGCTGTATTCTTGAAGATTAATAGAATAGTAAAACCTTCTTAAAGATGACTTAAATGTGTTGTATAGTGTCCTCAGGGTAACTTCTGCACTAAAGATGTTTTCTTTCCCACCCTGTAGAGGTATCTCATTAAGTGAGATACACACTAGTGTCATTATTAAGTTTTCATGTGTTTCTCAGTTTTGATGCTAATCTTCATGTGTGTTAATTTTTTTCCTTTGCAGCACCAATGTGGTTATGAATTATTCAGAAATAGAGTCTAAGGTTCGAGAAGCAACCAGTGATGATCCATGGGGACCTTCGGGACAGCTCATGGGAGAGATTGCCAAGTAAGTGATAATTTGGCTCAGTGATGAAGAAAAGAAAGGTGCATGTTATACAGGAATGTGAAATTTGCTGCTAAATCAACTCTGCGGTATGTTGACTGATAATGCTGAAAAGTTGCTGTAAATCAAGTCTAATTTTTTTAATGCATAATCTTATGTATTGAAAACTGTCAAACAAAAAATGAAGTCAAAGTATTTTTGAAATTCTTGATTTTTATTTATGTAGCCTCATAATTCTTTCAATATATCTGACTTCTTTGGAGTGTTTATTTTCAAACTGCTTTCTTGTGACTTTTCCAAATAGAGCAAAACATGTCAAATTCTTCCTTGAACTTTTTTCTGTTAAAATGAGTTTGGAAGTAGCATGTTTGACTAGTTGCAGTGGTTATTAGGGTATTCATGTTAAACATTATTTTCTTTATAAATTAGTGAAGGTTCTTTTACTGGCTCAGATTTTTAGAATTACTTTTTTCTTTTGTAGTGCTGGTAGGTAAATTACTTCTATATGAGTAAGAAATAGGGATAGCTTTTCCCCTTGTAATATCATCAAATGTGAATGGGCTTAGATCAAGCCTGCCATCTACTGTCAGCCCTGAGTCTTAACAAGCTATTGTGGCAAACCACGGAGAATAAAATTTCTTTACTCCTTTTTTTTAATTCTTTAGGGCTACGTTTATGTATGAACAGTTTCCAGAACTTATGAACATGCTTTGGACTCGAATGCTGAAAGACAACAAAAAGAACTGGAGGAGAGTTTATAAGGTGTGTATGTATATGAACTGGAAGCATTCAAGACTTTGTGTTGGTCTACGAAGGACATAATGCTTGTTGCTAGTATAATGTTTTGATGTGGTGTCTCATTTAGATACTGCTATATCACTTACTCCCCTAGCAACCTATAATTTCTTTCCTAACTATATGCTTTATAATTTTCTTTCTGAAGTCAAAGATGTCTTTCAAATGCTGTATAGGAAAAAAACAAAATTTCTGGTTTTAGAAGTGTGTCCAAGATGCTACTTAATGAACATAATAGAGCAATTACATTTTGCTGATATTCAAATATTGGTGTAGCATTCACGTCTTGAATCTACCCAAAGGAGTTGTTACGGTGCTCCATGAGAAGTGGATGATAAGTTATTGCACTATCAGGAAAATGTTTTTGAAGGAATTCAAGAATACCTGAAATAAAATGGAAACTAATCTTAATTTTCTGCCAATTCATAGTTCTCTAAAAATTGTAGTTTAACTTTGAATGGACCAAATTTTCTTGCAGATCTTACCATATGAGGCTTTTATGTCCTACTTGCGTGTTGGAAAAAGAACTGAATCATTTGCATTTTTCTTGTCTTTGGCTAATTAGCATGGTACAGAAACTTTTTGCTTAAGATTATATCATGCTGCACTTAAAGTGGTGTTCAGTGTTCACTGAATTATGCAAATATAACCTCATTTTTTAGAATTGATGTATTAGACTAGCTTATTTTGTTTTTCTTGATGCCAGGATTGTAACAAGACAGAATTAATTCTAAGGCATGGTTTGTGCTTTTCACAGGTGCTTGATGTTTTGTATTCATAGTAATTGTTTTCCCTGAAGTACATTATAAATTAATATTTAATGCTGTCGCACATAACTACTTAATGTTATAAAGACTGCTTGGAATTGCTTATCAGTTTTGGATAGGTTGAAATATCATGATAGTTTTAGCTGATAAAGGCACTACTTTGGAGAAAGTGCATTAATTTTTTTTTCTAGATAGAAATCCTCAACATAAAAAACTGCAATTAAAGTACTATTTAAACTTCCTTTGTTGTGTCGCTTGCTTAAAATAGTCCTGAAATGCAGTTTTGTATATCCGTTGCATCCTGCAGAAGGCTTCATATATTTCTGTAGGAGTTACTTCTCAGTGAAAACCATTGGAAAATTGTGAACAAAAGAGGCAAAAGAAAATGCTTCATTTAGTAGGGTTAACTTTTTCTCTTAAATTGCTACTGCTGTCTTTTAAAATAAGCAGTAGGTGATGAAGGTAACTACTTGTGATTTAGTAATAACAAATTAGAGTTTGACAAATACAGTTTTGACATTCTAACGAGCAAAAGGTGCATGTGGGGAAAACGTGTTTTTTCTATGTGAACCCATATAATAAGCATTTATTTAAAAGGGGAAAGTCTTATTACTTACTAATTTGGGGAGGGGGGGATGGTTTTCTATTGCTTTAAAAAAAAAAAAGATAGAGCTTTTGTTCATGCAATCATAAGGTGCTTTGTATTTTTATAGTCTTTGCTGCTCCTAGCTTACCTCATAAGGAATGGATCAGAGCGTGTTGTTACAAGTGCCAGAGAACACATTTATGATTTGCGATCCCTGGAAAATTACCACTTTGTAGGTGAGCAATAGAAAAATCTTATAAGCAAATTAAAACAGTAGTTGGAGTTGTCAGTCACCTCAACCAGCTTAGATGCTTCCCCAGTCTAATTAGAATGTGACTGTTGCCAGTTGTGTGAAGAGTGCAGAATCCAAGACGTGGGACCCTAGAGTATTAATTAGTGAAGACAAGAACTTGCAGAAAAGACTGGCTAATAACAACAGAACCAACACAACATGAGTGTTCGGGTTTATATTAAAATATGCACTAGAGACTAGTCCCCTGTGGTGTCCGTAAAGGAATAGCTTTAATCATATGGGAAGAAAAGGTTAGAGCTCCAAAACACACACATCTGTTTGAAGCTGGGTTTTTTCCTCCCACCAAATAATATTTACAGTGCAAAGGCAGCAAGGCCAGTGTGTGTTTTGAATGTGAAAAAGGCTGGGAAAGGAGCACGTTTAGCTTGTAGTATATCCCAACTGAAAGCGATTTTTGAAAAATTCAGTTTTGCAATAAGACTGAGTACTTGCAGTTAAACTTGCAAAAACTACTAAAAAGACTGAGGAAAAGGGGTTATATTTTGAAGGGTTAAAATTGTTCAAGTGGAGAATATAATTTCTGTCTCAGCCTTTGTTAATCTTTTTAATGTTTCAGCAGCAGTTAGATGTTTCTAAATACACCATTCAGTGAAAACTATCATTTATCTGAGGATGAAGATTTGTGTTGAAACAAAATATTTGGTCCCTTTTAAACAAATGCAGTGGACCTTAGTCGTCATAAGATCTTCCTGACTGCCGTGTTCATAATTCAAATTTTCTTATCAGTTTGATGTTCAGTATTGCTGCCTCCAATTTATTTTTTCTTTCCTTTTCCCCCCTTCTTCCATCCATCGTGTCTATCCTGCATTACTTACACAGATGAAAATGGCAAAGACCAAGGTATAAACATACGCCAGAAGGTAAAAGAAATGGTTGAATTTGCTCAAGATGATGATCGACTTCGGGAAGAGAGGAAAAAAGCAAAGAAGAACAAAGACAAATACATTGGGGTTTCTTCGGACAGTGTTGGCGGGTTCAGATACAGTGAGTACTAGGCTTTCTTGGTCAAGGATTGACAGTCTTGACTTTCAACTTGGCTTCAGTAACACATAACAAGGAATTTCTAAGATGCTCCTTTAGATGCTTTTTCTTTATATTTCTTTAACTGCCAGTGGTGTTATTTTAAAATGAAATCTTGCACGTTTTCCCCCACATACAAATTTACGTTACTTCAAAAATCTTTAAGTTAATCTTCTTTAGATAATAAGCTAACTAGAAACTTATACAAATGACATTAATGCATTGGCTTAGCCAAAACTTACCTGTCTTGTTTTTATCCGTGGGCAGAGTCTCATTGTGAAATGAATGCTGCTGTAGCAGAAGTAGATAAAAAAATGCCCTTGTAAGTCAGGGTTTCTTAGTCTTTAATTTAAAAAAAAAAAAAGTGATGATACTTTCCAGCCACCACAGCACAAGAATTGATTCACCTATTCCTGCCAACCTCCTTTAGAACCATTGGTCAATTTGGGTTAGGGCTTTTAGGGCAGTAATGCTGTTCAGGTGAAACAATGTAGATGATATATGCCATTAAACTTTTTGGTTTCCCATGTAATATTGTTTGGACACTTGAAAGATATCTGTGGATTATCTGTATGGATTCTGATGTCTGTCAGAACTGACTTTAAATATATGCAGTAAGTACCTTGTAAGTGATAGAGCTTATGTCAGGAGTTTACCAATACAGTTATTACTGTCTCAGTTTGCGTATTTTTAAAATCTTGTTTGATTAGTACTATAGGTCCCATGTGCTTTTTCAAAGGAGGGCTCCCAGAGGTAATAACAAATTTACTTTGTGTGGACATACTAAGCTTGCAGCTGGACATTGGTTGCACAGCAGACCCATATGCATGCTGGAAATCTGGTGCCCCAGTGCTCATCCCTAAATCCTAGGGAATTGCAGCTGCCAGTGAAGAGGTTAAGACCAGAAAGGAAGTTCTAAACGTTGTTCAAAAAAATAATATATATATTTAAAATATGTATATTATATATTAAAAAAAGACGTGTGTGAAGGGTCACTTGGTCATCTGCTCCCTCATAAAAAAATCAGAAAACCTGCCATCAGATTTTCAGAAATCAAAATTCTGAAAATTAAAGCATCCAGCCATCACGAATCTCAGCCATCATTGCACAAAGTGCCAGTCCTATATCCAGCTTGGGTCTGGTACTTGCAATATGACCTTCGTTACTAAGGTCCTTTATTTAACAACATACACACACAAAATAAACAAAAACAAAAAGAAAAAAAAAAACATCCAAATGCTGTTGACAGGTATACCTGATACACCCTTGCTTCTGGAAATAAATTCACCTATTTTGCTAAGGCAACTGATGTTCTTCATGTGTGCAATGAATTCTGTCAGACTATTTGCATCTTCAACACAGTGTGTTTGTAAGATCTTGGCCTTAGAGGATGTAATGACATCAGCTTGTCTTTGTTTAGGGAGGAGACAGTTTTCTCTGACAGCCTTGGTTAGATAAAGGCACGCAACCAGTACTATGTTTTGCTTATCAAGTCCAAGTGTGCTGCTTCCTCCTTGCTTCCCAATCCCTGCCATAATGTGTAGCAGGGATCTGGGCTTGAACTGGCTTTTATGTCTGATGTAGCCCAGCGTGTTGTCCATGATCCAGCTGTCAGTCTTGAGATGTTTATCTGTGTTTTCTTTGGCCTGAGTAAATCCTTGGCTGCTTTTATTAGGGGATGAGTCCCCAAGTCACAATGGCACAAGGCTCTGGTTTGCTAAAGTCAGTGACTTCTTTGAGAGAAGGGTTTGGTATAAGATCGGAGTAGTAACTGTGCAGGACTTAAACTTCACCTGTCCCTCTCTGGTGCTATGTATGTTTTTTACTGCTCACTGTGAGCCTTAAACTTAGATTTGCTCTCTTCTGTTTTTGACAGGTTACTTCTCCATGTTCCTCTGTTCTCCCTTTTCCTCATATGCAGAGTAGTTGAAAATCTCTATCTCCATGGCAGGATATGTCTTGTTTTATTATATTCTTTTAGGCTTTTGCTACCTGCTTGGAATTCTGGTGATTATCTTTTTAGGAACTACTTATGAGTCACTGCATTTGTACTTTAAGTACATGTCCCTCTGTTCTTTCACTGAGCTTATCTTTTGACTTGCTCTGTACAGAGTCGTGATCTATCCCTATATGCTGGGTAGAAGTCTTTCTCCATATGCTCTTTAGTTATCGTTCAAGTTTTTTAATTTAAAGGACTGCCTCCTTTGTCTTGTATTTCATTTTTGTGGTAAAGGGTTTTTAATTATCCCTTAATTTGTTGAGTAAAGTAAAAAAAATCTTTGTAGCAGCAAAAAACAAACTTTTTCCCACATCAGACTTCTAATCTAAAAGGTTCTAGTTATATTTAAATATAAAATGCTTGTATTTTCAGAGTTTTCCTTAGTTCTTTTTGTCCTGAAAATACCAAGCTCTTGGAGGTTTTTTATTTGTTTTAAAACTCCTATTGCACAAGGAAACCTTCTAATGGAATCTACATTAAAATGCTTGAGAGCCTGACATGAATTGAAATAAGGCCATTTTATTCTCCTGCAAAATTTAACAGTGGTACATTTCTTAGCAATTTCTCTTTTTCCAGTGATAAAGATCTTGCTGAGTATCTTGCTGATTTGTAACAGGTTCTCTACTTTGAAAAAGCTTATCTATCCTTGATGGATCTAAACAAATATCGTTGGAGACTTACTGCTTCAGTAAGAAAATGTATCCTCTGGTATATGGTACAGATCTAAATCAAATTTTGCACCTTGTAGTGTTGGAATCCATCAGTTTCTTTTTATTAAAAATGACTTAATTGAACAAATCTTGAACATTACCTGAGTTACCATATAATTTGTATGTAACTTGAAGTAATAAATTTTTCACCATTCTTCCTTTCTGCTAGTCAATTTTACTCGGCTTAAGTAAAAAAACTTAACTAGTGTTCCACATTTTTTGAATACTAGAAAAAAAAAAGCCTTGTTTCATGTGTGTGATGGCCCAAAATATAAAATGTTTATCTGAAAGTGTTGTCCAGAAACTGAGCTATATTGGGTTGTTTTACATACCTATATTTTCAACGGAAGGTCTGATATAAGATCACAATACAATTTAGTAAAGTGTGCTGTGCTTCTGATAGTTAAATCTTTGTTAAAATATAAGTGTTGTTTTTTTCCTTTAAATTAAACTCCGGTTGGCTGGGTGTGTATAAATAAACCCAGCCTTAAGTTTTTTAAACTTTCTTAATGAGATTGTACAGCAAATGTACTTATTTCAAGTAAAACTGTCAGCTGTTTGTAAGCTAAGATACCAGTATGGAGGTCTTGAACACTTGATTAGAAGAAAAAATGGGTTTTATTTCTTGATAAGTGGTTAGTAAAGATGTTCTGGGTACTCAGTGGCTGCTGAACTGCATCATCTTCTTTCATCTCCTTAAAAGCTTTTTTTAATCACTGAGTGTGGAAAAGAAAGAACAGAAAGTTATCATGCATTGCACACTTATGTCTTTCAATATTTTGGCACTATGCTTTTATGCGTTCATGAATGTCAGTGTATAAAAAACCCCCTTGATTTACCTCTGAGTACACAGCTTGGCCAAGAATGGAATATCGTGCATTAAGTGACTGTTACAAAACTGGCACATCCCATTTCTGATAAGCTGCTTATGCAGCCAGGGTTGATTGTGCCTCTTGTGCTTCTCCAGCAGAGTCCAACAGTGTCCTGATGTGCTGTGCAGTGCATTAAGATTGTGTCGTTGTCATAAACAAAAATCTTTGAATCTGCATTCCTGGCACTTAATGATTGGCATTACATGCTGTGCCTTGCTGTAATAGTGTTGATTCAGCACTGTGGGAGCTTTCAGTTTGCTTTGAAAACTTGTAAGGTTTATGTATGTAGGGCAGGGGGGCTTGAGAGTGATTCCAAAAAGACCACAGGCAATTTTTTTCTGTTATCTTTAGTATTTCTTATCTTAATGCCTTACACAGGTGAAAGATACGATCCTGAGCCCAAGTCAAAATGGGATGAAGAATGGGATAAAAAACCAGCTTTTCCATTCAGCGACAAGTTAGGTGAGCTAAGTGACAAAATCGGAAGCACGATCGATGATACTATCAGCAAGTTCCGAAGGAAAGATAGAGAAGACTCTCCAGAAAGGTGCAGGTACTAGAGTTATTTTAACATGAATTTATTCTTTGAAATTGCTATTGTAAAGCTGTTTGATATTGCTGATTATTAGTTATGATACTCTGCCATTCTTTTTGTCTGTATGGAAGCATGTTTGGGTTCAATACCTGCTTCCTAGACTTCTTACGCAGCTTTTACTGGCCTTGGGGCATAATGTAGCTCTGTCATTAGTTAACTGCCCTTGGCTGCCTTCCGTTACTGCCCCTAGCTTAGATAGCTGTTGGCAAAGCAGGGAATTTGGCTGAAATTTCCTAAGCTTTTCCTTGTCTCAGCAACTCAGTGGCCTTCCTTGTGTCAGTATACTTGAGGCTGCCATTTAATGCTACAGTTACTCTGAATGCTGCAGTGCCAAAGAGGGAGATGTAAAATTGCTTAGACCTGCTTTGACACAGTGCTTCTTCCCTGAGTTGATATCAGGAAGAACAGATTGCAGGTGACTTATTTCAATATTTAAAAAAAAAAAAAAAATTCAATTTCAGTTGAACCTTCTCAAGAAACTTGTTGTATTTTATGTCTGGCCATTAAATTTTTCCAGTAAGGAAGAAAACCTACCCTGCCTTGCCTGCAGAAAGAACTTTAAATACATCACACTTCAACAGGGGCATTGAATTTTGTTGTCTGGAGATCAAATTCGTACTTAACAGAATCTGAAATTGCTGTAGAGAAAGTGCTCAAGTATATTGAAATAATTCCCTTTTGGGAAACAACTTGAAATTCAAATTTGCACTGAGATTTGATTAATATTTTCTACAGGAATATCTTCAGATACATTCACACACACATTTTTATATAAGTATGTATAAAAATACACATGCACACATGTGTATATTACAAAATTCAAGCAATTTTGCACGGAAACAAATAATTGTAACGGTAGCATTTCTGAGAAAAAGGCAGTATGGTCCTCTTGCTAAGGCATTAATAAATCATAAAACTGGTATTCTTTGCACACATCAGGGTTCCCTCTTAGAACTTACTATCAGCAGACTACAAAGAGAAGGGATCAGAAGAAAAGTAAACAATTTCAAATTTAACAATGGTATATTGTTGTGTGCTTTTCTGTACTTACCTTTCAAAAGCAACTTGTCACATGACGTCTGTAAAGCTTACTATCCACATCTCATGTAGGGGATGTACAGTAAACATTTTTTATCTTATTTCCTTTGCTTTATTTCTGAAGGGCTCCTGGTCTCTTACTTGTGCTGATACAAAGTCTTGCACCTTCCAGTGTTTTAGACAGTCCTTTCTGCAGTCTAATCTTTATAAAAAAGCAGCTTATTTTGAGGACTTCTCCACTGTACATCTCTACCCCAAGTTACACTGATCTTTTTCTCTCTCTCTAATACTACATTTTTTCATTTTTGTTTTGGTCTTGTAACCCTTGTCCCTTTTTTATCTTTCTTCCATTTTTTGGTAAATGTCAGGTGTGGTATTCGTCTTGAAATTTATGAAAGTGATATACTCAGGATTGAAATAAAAGGAGGATTTTTTGGCAGATACATGAGCAAAAACAATTTGGTAGTTGCTGGTTATCCTGCCATAAGAAGGAATCCAGGTTGCAGCAATATGGCTTCTCTAACATTGCTTCGGCTACCAGCCAGAAATTTCCTTTTGGAAGGTATTTTATCAGAGTGTTGAAATGAAGGGATTTCTTTCTACAGAAGGCATCAAAGGATCTAAGAAGATTGAACTCAAGGTTATAGAATGTCTGTCTATTTATGCTTAAAGATACTGTAAATACAAACCTTTTAATTCATGTTATATTAACAGAATATTATATTCTGTATGAAGTTAAATATTGAAACTGAATAGAAACGTGAAATTTTAATTATCATGTGACTTAAGCTCACAACAACATAACATTCTCTTGTAAATGCTTCATGAAATCCATGCATTTCTGTGTTTTCACACTTCAGCAAATTTTTTTTCTAAAAACAAAAAAGAAGCCTCCAAAACTTTGCTAGTTTTTGTAGCCTGCTGCTATATAATAACATTGAATTAAGTTGTCATTTCCCTTGGAAAAGTGACTAAATGGTGATACTCGCTCAGCTAGCAAATCTGCTGTTGTATGTTCTATTGTTTCTATCTTAATAGCTTTATAAATCATTATTACTTTAGTACTGTAAAGCCAATAAAGGTCTTAAAGCACAAAGAATACATGTGACCGTCTTCACAGTGGTTAATGGAATTTGGATGACACAATCTTTGTTTCCAATATACACACCAGAAGAACTTGGCCAAACTTCTGGATTTCTGACTCTACTTGCAAAGCTTGTAGTTTGCATAGAAGAAAAAAAAAAAAAGATGCTTGAAGTAGCTAAGAACTTAACCTGTGATATAGCTGGCTTGAGTTTACAGTAGATGTCAGTGAAACTGCAGTTTGCACAGCTAACTCTGGAGAAGCCTAGTCTGCTTGTTTTCTTTAGAAGAAAAATGTTAGTACTGCTGTGGGGGAATTAGATTCTTTTTTCCAGTAATATATCTTCTTGGAAGTAGAGAAGACCAGAAGCAATACGTCATGGGGTGGGAAAACCTCTGGTTTTCTTTCATAGTGCTTGTTAATTCTTAGGTTTTAGGCGAATAAATCAATTGCTGCCCTGAGTCTAGCCTTGTATGCGGAAGTTTTATTTTCTAAATCACCTGCAGATACACAGAGGTTCTTCTGAAACATTACACTTTTTTCATTAGAATTCTTAAACTCTGTCAATCCTTGTTTCTCCAGTATTCAGAAAGGTTGATGCAGGTAAAAATGGGAAGGAAGCAAAACTTTTAGTACTCCTATAAAGGGATGCAACAGTCATGTTTAAAGGCAACTTCCATGTAAAGGATTACTTTTGTAGTAGGATAATTCAGATAAGTTTACTGATAGTTTGAAACTATCTTATTGCCTTAAAGAATGTTGTTAAAAAACCACCCATACCACGAAAACCTCAAGGCAAAGAAAAAGAACATGTATCCATACTTCGGTTTCTGGAAGTTGCAACCATGTATGTCTCTGCAGAAGTTTTTTTTTTTAATTATTTGGTACAATGCTGGCTATAATTCTTATTTTTAAGTTCATTCTGCAATTCTCAAATGAAGCACTGCAATTTTACTATTCTGAGCACAGTAAACACACTTAAAGGGAACATTAATCTGTAATGTTTCTTTTTCTTTTTTTTGTTAATGTGACCATTAAAGAAAAATAAAGAACAGATCTCCTGTTTGGAAGCAGTACTGGTTGTCATAGAAAATTGAGTATTGTATTATTTGTCCTGCTTTCTGGCATAGATGTTTAATTTCTTTTCTCAAAAGCTTTTAGACGTATATTTTGCTGTAGATCACCAAAGACTCACTTTTTTTCATTCTTACATTAGTGAGATTAATCTCTACCAGTTCTGTAGCAATAGCTCCATTGATCAGACTTTGATGGTTGTCAATCACTTCCTCAACCCACAGAATGTGTATATGGACTAGGCAGACTCTGTAGCAATGACAAGAAGTACACTGCAGCAGGTTTTAAGAGATCGAGCCTTAGTTGTGATTGTCCTGGTCTTAGATACTTTCAACATGCCTCTAAAAGGCAACATCATCCACACTCCTCCGAGGCTTTTAGGATGGATGTACCACGTGTACCATGCTAATGTGCAGATCAGTCTTCTCTGGGGCCTTGTATTAAAATCCTGATGTCACAAATGAAAATGTGGTTAGTGGTCCCATCTGATGTATTTGTGCACGTAGGCAGGCTATCTGCGGAAATCCAGAACTGGAACAGTAGACCTGTTGTTGCAAGTCAGGTTTGAAGTGCCTTAGAAGGATAAGGTTAGGTGATGCAATTTGAGCTCTCTTGTCTATGTAAGGCTGGCTCAAGCAAATGCCTGGTAGTCACAAGGTTGGCCAGCAGCTATGATATTTTTCTTTTAAAAATAAAAAAATTAAAGGGAGTGAGCATTTATATTCACTGATGTTAATGAATTAAGCCATTCCCAGTGGTGAGTAGGTAATATGCATAGAGGAAATGACATATGCAATATATTCCAAAAAGCCCACTATTGTTAACAGAAAATGAACTGACAAAGGGGCAGCCTTTCTTAAATTTTGCGGGTTTACTATTCTAATGTATTATTAAAATATAAAAACCTTCTACTTTCAACTATGTTGCAAAGAGAATTGCTATTTCAAAATACGTTTCAATATATTCAAGCTTTCTCTACAGCAATTTTTACTGTTATGTACAAATCTTATCTTGATGATAACGGGCAACATGACTGTTGGGGTGGGGGCAATTGTTTTTTTGTGAAAGACTTAAAATATGAAAGTAGAAAATGTAACAGATTAAACAAATACTACACAGTGACATCTAACAAGTTTTTGCCTAAAATGGTGACACTTTTGTTCTTTTACATTTTAAGAATAAATGTGTCTTCTCTGATAAAAAATGAGTAGTATCATTGCATTGCATAATTCTGTAAACATTCTATCTCCACAAACATTTTAAAGAATACAAAAGCCTGTTTCTCTGGAAAGGGAAATGAGTTGAAATATAGGAATGGAATTCTTGAAATATGAAAGGTAGTACCTGTATTTGGTTCACTGCTTTCTGTCTCTTGGTGCAAGTACTGAGCAGACCTGCCAACTTAACTTTTTCTTGCTGAAGTGTTACATAATGTGTGTGGGAGTTCCTGTCAGAAGGTAATTAAATGTACTGGATTTAAACACTGATTTCGTATTATCCTCTGCTGTGGACTTGCAGTTAATGTTTAACAAAATAATTTGCTTTTCTTCATCACTTTTGTACAATAGGTGCAATGCTGTGTTATGTAGATGCATTATGTAAGGGTAAAGCATCTCCTTTCTCAAATGTAGGAAGAAGCAGTATTTTTATTATGAACCATCGCTACAAGGAACTACAGTAACCAAAACTCTTGTGGCTTAAGCCAAATGTCCACTTAAGTAACTGAGAAGTCCATCACAAATGGTATTCTATCGCTTTTGTTTTTCTAGTGACAGTGATGAGGAAAAATCAAGAAGAGGTAAATCTCCCAAAGCTGAATTTAAAGATGAAGAGGAGACTGTGACAACAAAACACATTCACATTACACAAGCTACAGAAACTACCACCACCAGACACAAACGCACAGCAAATCCTTCAAAAACCATTGACTTGGGAGCAGCAGCACATTATACAGGGGATAAAGCAAGTCCAGAACAGAATGTTGCTGCTCATACTGCACAGCCGACAGCAAAGGTGAGACAGCATAGCACAATAAAACATGACTTTGAAAACAGTTTTCTTCTAACCTCTGAGACAATTTCTAGTTTAGGGTAGAGTTTTTGTTATTCAGCCTTCAATGGAACTATTTTATCAAAAATGTCTAACTGGGGTTTTCAAAGGCAGTGGAACAGTTTAATTACAGAATGCCTTTTTGTGTGATTGCTTTAAGATGTAGAATTTTTTAAATGTAGTTATTACCATGTTTTACTCTCTTCAGGAAAGCAAAGATAAAATCTTGGCCTGAAGTGTGAAGGATTCTCTGAACCTGCACGCTTATTGACAAGTTATCAAGTTGTTCAGTTATCAGAAAAAAATGTGAGCCACTAGCTGTTCACTGTTTGATTTGAAATTTAGGTAGGCTCCAGTGATTGTTGGCTTCAAAGACAAATCTGCTATCTCTCCAAAACAAAGCACCCAAAAAAAAAGAAAACTTCTCAATGTCATTTGAGTGATGACATCATGAAGTGAGATCTGTTGTGTGATTTCTTCTTCAGGCCTCTGTACCCTCTGGCAGCAAGTCGTCTAATGACCTGGTTGATCTGTTGTTTGATGGAGCTAGCCAGCCGGTCTCAACAGGTAGGCACATCTTGTTTTATTTTCTTAATACATATTTTGAACCATTTCTGAGGATAAGCTTGTTTGTTGTTATATAGATAGAGTAATAGATAAATTGAGAAATGAATACTCAAAAAATTTAGAGCTGCCTAGAACCTTTTGTAGCAAGGTACTATATGTGCTATTGCATGGGACTAATAAACGTTAGCAGCACAAAGATTAGCTGCCAGATCAGTCTGTCAGAAACTGTGTTTGTAATGCAGTTATTTATAATTAACTCTAAAAGCAAGTGCAATCCATTCACATTCAAGCATTTCTCATAGCGCAATTCAAAGACTAGGCAGCTGGAGATGGATGATCTTCATATAAGCTTTCATCTGAAGTATATGGCAAACTTGTTTCTTTATCTTATTTTGTCTTGGCACTTGGTTGATCCCAACCCTAATACCGAAAAGAAATTGCTACCTAAAAGTAAAATTATTCATTGTAAAACATGTCCCTTCGGTCTCTAAATGAGCAGTTGAATTTTAAGTCCATTAAGCTTCATATGGACTTACCCTTATGCTCTCAAAATGCAGTTTCTTTTTAGGAGTGTGTTAAATTTCAGTGCATTGCATACAGGATTGATAGAGGAGTTCAGGGGTTTGGTGGTTTGCTTTTCAAAACCTAAAACTTTAAAGCCTTGTTACTGTGCTTACACTTTTGATTGTGGCTAGCATGGAATAGAAAAAGGACTTCCATGCACTTGTGGTCTGATGGTGCAGTTGGGAGAGAGTTAACTGTGGGCAGAATTTTTGTTTAAGGATCACTTTGAGTAGCAAATAAAATATGAGCATGTGCCTTTTCATAGATAGAAACCTTTTCTGTAACTTCTCTCCATTACAAATAAGCAACTTCTCTTATTATATATGGGATCATATTCACATTGTTTGTAGAAGTGTATGTGTGTATCTTGGGGATGACAGATACTCAGCTCCAGTCTTTCTTTTAAAGACAACGTAAAATCACATGAGACTGTACTGAAAAATGGCAGTCCAGAGTGGCTGGAGGCCCACATGTGTGGCAAGGTGGCTGCATTCATGCATATGTAAAAACTACTCCTACTCACTTCTACCTGAAGCTATGCCACTTCTGGGTGTATTTTAGCAGGAACCCCTGTAATATGTCACACTAGGTATTTTTATTATAATGTATGAGCAAAGCCAGTATTACGAGCACTCTATGCAACACAGTTTCATCACTAGGCTACCAAAATGCTACCTCTCTAAGTATTTAATAGAATATAAAATACGTTAAAACTCTGTTGGAGGGGTGGGAAATTGTCATGGCAATTTAGTATCGGAGATCTGTCTCAATCTTTTAAAGATCTACCAGAAATAAGAAAGAAAACGTTGTGCACTTTTATTTTTGGGAAAGTAGATAGAGTTATATGTCTGTTATGAAATATGTGTTAATTCCTAATGGTTAAGGAATAAAATTCATTTCATGCGTCTGTTCCTTTATGCACAAATGCCCCCAAATTTAAGGAACAACTTATTTTGCGTTATTTTCTATTTTTTTAACTTCATATGCAAAGGTGTTCATTGTGCATTGGAGTTACCACAGTTCCATTGAATTTTAAGATCCTGGATCAGAACCACTATCCCAAATCAATACTGAAACTTCTCCTATCCAATTCTTAGGGGACAAGAGATTAGAGCCTTTTTTGGTTTTATTTATATGCATATGTGTGTGTTTTTATCTTTATACATAAAAATAAAATGACATCGAGAATAAAAGTTTCCACTTCAAACTGAGCCTTCCCGTATTTCAAACACAGCTATGGCAGCTTCCATATTACAGTGTATTTGAATCTTTCATCAGTTTGGTTCTTTGCTGTAGTAAGCCTTTTTTTCTTTTTGCCTTTTTTCTTCTTTTTCCAAAGCAGCATTTCGAAATGGTGTTGAGAAGAGGCGTATTACCAGCTGGTCCTGCTAAATAACCTCTTTGCTGTGACCTGGGAAGGCAGATGGAAAGGGTTCATTTGTAGTGACAGATCTCGCATGGGAATCTTTGAGGATAGCTCATGTTGAGAAGATTAGCACTGTCCTTCACGTGCAGGTCACTTGTTATGACCACTGTTCCTTGCAGCACAGGGTGTGGGAACGTTCCCAGTGTCAGGCAAGACACAGGGAAAGGGTCAAATGCAGCCTTTGATCTATCCTGTGAAGGAACTGGCAGGGAAGTCATGTGAATTCAGGGAACTCAGAATTTGCTTATCTATGTATTTTCAGGTGCAGAGATGTGGAAGAACGTTGGTGAGGCTTGGGGGGTTATGCATTATTACTAAAGCAACACAATTTGTATGTGAGGGGGACGGTTGGTTGCCGTAAAGGAGCAGTCCGTTTGAGATGATGTGGAATCTGTGGTTAGGCCTGCTGGAAGTAATTTTTTGGTGTTACTGGAGATAAGGTTCTTTAATCTTAGCTGGTGATACCTTTCTTTAGAGAGTCACTGCATTCAGCTTAAGCTCTGCCACCTCTCTGGAACTCAGTTTCATTTGAAAACAGGCAATAGAGGTGGAGGAAAAGTTGACTTGATTGAAAATGTTAAGGGGTTATTTTGGGTTTGAACCTAGTTCTGTTTTTTAAATTAAATTAATCCCTAGATACTTTGTTAAACAGCCCAGGGATAATAGGCGTAGCATGAGAGCATTGATTTTTTTGAGGATGTGGTCGAGAGTATGTCATCTGTGTTGCTCATTTTGATATAAACCCTCAAACCATTAACCTGTTCTGAACTCTGTAAGGACACATGTGATGAAAAAAATGATTTGAAAATGTTCATTGCAGTAGGCAGAGTAAACATGATCAGAGCAGTTTTTTACCTTGATATTTCACTGGCTCATCGTACCCTTTTTCATTCTGAGGTTGCAGTCAGTATAAAACTTGTATATAAATATATGTAAGATGCTTATTAGATCAGTTCAGAATTTGTATTGAAGAAATTTCTTGAGAAGGTGGTAAAAGGATTTCAGTAGTGCTATATTTTGAAAATTCGAAGACACCATCCTTGCATTCCCTTCTCATGTTTTATATCATATGCTACACACTCGGCAAGAAAAGACATTTCCCCTTGGAAGAACAGTCGCCTTCCTGGCCATGTCTACAGTAAAATAACATTAAAAAAGAAATACAAGTACACGTGTATTAGAAAGTGAATGGTTCCTTTTATTACTGCTAGCCATTTATTAAAAAGGAGATGGTTCTAGTTTAATTAACCCAGTTGAGAGTAGCAGATGGGGCAGAATGTCTTGCAGCGATAAGACAATTCAGAAATGGCACCAGATGTTGGAAGCTGTCCCTGGTGGTGTTTGAGTGCAGCACAGATGTTCCCGTCCCACCTGGCTAGTTTCTAAGCACTGCAGGCTAAGCAGCTGTGATGTAACCTATATAATGTACGCATAACACTAAAAGCAAAATAATTGAACGGCTGCAGCTTCTTCTAAGGGTGAGAGTACTTGGAGGTGAAATCTTGAGGACAAACAAATTCGGTCAACTTCTTGGCTTTCTCAGGTCAGTGGAATACCTACTTAAAAGCAATAGCAAGGATAATTTGATGATTTTTTGTAAACTCTTTTTTTGTTTATTTTTTAAAAAAGCAGCTTTCCAGTATGGTTCTTAAATCTTTCTTCTGTTTTTATATCTTGGCTGTATTTTTTTTAGTGAAAAATTGTTACTATGCTGTGTTCAGAAGTTAATAATTTATGTGCTGTATACAAACGTCTGGTTGGGAAACTTGATGTTCCTGCTGTAGAAAGGAAGCAAACTTATGAAAAAATGAACACAAGTGCAAGCTCTGTCCTTGAAATCCCAATTCAAGATCATTGCAGAAGCATTGATGCTTTAAGTAACAAAAAACTAAATATAAGGCGACATGTAATTTTTCATAGTAAGCATAACAAATTAACTTTTTTACAATAAGAATGGCTTTTATGTATTATACTTCCAAAGTTTTAATTTTGCAAACTGCCAAACTAGTAGCATCCCTCACTAGTTAGAATCATAGAATCATTAAGGTTGGAAGAGACCTCCAAGATCATCGAGTCCAACCGTCAACCCAACACCACCATGCCCACTAAACCATGTCCCTAAGCCTGGGACTTGGCTTAGGGACTAAGCACCTCATCTACCCGTCTTTTAAATACTTCAGGGATGGTGACTCAACCACTTCCCTGGGCAGCCTGTTCCAATGTTTAACCACTCTTTCAGTAAAGAAATTTTTCCTCACATCCAATCTAAACCTCCCCTGGTGCAACTTGAGGCCATTTCCTCTCGTCCTTTCGCCAGTTACTTGGGAGAAGAGACCGACACCCACCTCGCTACCACCTCCTTTCAGGTAGTTGTAGAGAGCAATGAGGTCTCCCCTCAGCCTCCTTTTCTCCAGGCTAAACAACCCCAGTTCCCTCAGCCGCTCCTCATAAGACTTGTTCTCCAGACCCCTCACCAGCCTCGTTAAAACCTTGTTAATCTTTTTAATCTCTCTAAACTGATTTTTAGAGATAGCAAAAACGTGTGTCTCAGTTCTTCCCGAGGAAAACAAAATTGCAAGTTCTGCAAGGCAGTTGGAAATAATCTGGTTTATTGTTGCTCAGGCTTGTATAAATATAGTATGGTGATGAACAGCAAAAACAGTGCCAACGTAGGGAGCAGAATCAATAAATCCATCTTGCCACGTACAGATCAGCTTTTCTTCATAAATTCCGCATGCAGTTGTTGCAGTGGATCTTTGCACAATCCTGTAACAGCAGTTGGCTTCCTTTTGCTTCTAGGTGGATCAGCTGACCCATTTGGAGGATTTGCTGATTTTAGTTCAGCTGCTGCTTCAGCAAGTTTCCCATCATCGCAAGGTAGGATTAATTTACAGATTGAAATGCTGTTTAAGGGCAGAAAGAGGGGAAGAGATGCCACATGGCATTATTGAAAGTCACTTCCCTTTCCAGGGCAAGTTGTGTTTATTTACCTGGACTGCAAGTTCTATATTGAGTAAGGAAGAAGATAGCTACTGTCTGGCACAGCACATGTCTCACTGGACCTGAAACTTTTCATCAACTTTATTTCAGAAAAATGTTAGTAGGATTTACGAATATATCCCTGTTCATCTAATAATATAAGCATATAATAAGACTTAAAACATAGCTCCAAGTCTAATTTTGAAATGCACTGAAATAAGATGTGACTTCTGGAGTAGAAAAGTAAAACCTGAAATAAACAAGTGTGGGTCTAAATGCTGGCTGAAGAGTGCTCACTAAACAATTAAAAGAAGAGCTCAGCGCATCCCACTTCGCAGTTGTGGGCAAGGAGCTATTTTAATTGGAGTTCTACAGTGATGAATGCTTCAAGATGACAGTATTTGTGTTTCCAAAATGATTAGAAAATTGGCTGTAGTGATAGGACCATTCAGATTATTAATCATCATAGTCTTCCCAGTGTTTTATGTAAGGTTATTCAACTATTTTATTTGCAATAAAAAGCAGTCATTTTTCTAATACTTCAACTAACAGTTTGTAAGCTTTTCAGATACAGGTAAGTATTAATTATAAAAAAAAGTTAGCTGCTCTGCTGGGATAAAAAGACTTGCATGAAGTGCTTGATAGTCCTGTTTGCTTGCTTGTGATAATGCTGTGAACTGAAAACTTGTTAGAAGGGTTTTATGCTGCTGTTTATAGTTTCCAGACATGTGCAGAGGGTTCAGATCGGTCTTAAGAACTTTAATAATACGGGCAAACAATAAATTAAATGGGTAAGTTGAACAAAACCAAAAGATGGGATCATGTTCAATGGAAAATAGCAGCCCGCCTGTGCCAGAAAAATGAGTCCCTAAAGATGTCCTCAGCTCCCACCTGTGTCCGAAGATTTAATAAAAAAAAGTTTGTGATTGTTTAGACACACACAATTATGTTGGCCTTGTCAGATGCCATAATGAGGGGAGCCCGAGACAGGCTATTTCCAAAGCTTCCAGTGATGTCTGGGTTACTATTGGAAGGCCTCGTATGTTGGAGGGGAATTTAGTCAAGTTCTCTCTCCCACACACAGTACAACCTCGCTGGTGGCTTTTGAAGTTGCATATATGCATTTGTGGGATGAAGCTGACCGACACTTTATTTTAGCTTGGCTAAATAACAATTTGTTACAGTCTTTTTCCCTTTTAGGAGAAGCCTATTAAATAAAAGATATCTAGATCTTACTTAAGTCAGGCATGAACAAGTCCCTGCCAGTCACAAGAGCAAGATTTTAGTAATGCTTGTTGGGACAGCGCTCGGTTTTGCCCTTGCCTGGTTACATGGCATGCAGTTTAGAGCTGTCATGTGTCCATACGGTTGGCTCAATGCATGTGCAGTCATTTTGCATGCAAACATATAAGCTGTTATGTAGACATGGCCACTGTCTGAAAAATGTTTCTCTTAAAATTGGACTGGGGGGAAAAAAATGTGCTGGGAAGCCACCTAAAGGAATCAACTTCCTTCTTCCTGGGAGCCTACTGTGCTACCCAGACAGACAGGACAGTGCTGCAAACAAACATGGAGTGGAGGGAGGGCTATCTTTTGTGAAGTTAATTTGGGCAGTAGTGGTGTTTGTGACTGGGGGTTCTCAGCAAGGGTGTAGGATTAATTCCAGAATGAGAAAAGATTAGCAAAGAGGTTGATCAGCAAACCTATCTGCGAGTCAGCTTTTAGTCAGCATGTTTATATCTCTTCCTTTATTTTGTTCTGTTAGGAAAACTGTGCTGGGCATGGATTAGTTAATACACCTTTAATTTGCTTGGCAGGAAAGAACTACTCTAATTTTTTTTACAGGCTTTTTCAGTCAAAACCAAGTTGTTTTGCAAACACAAAGCCGCCTACTATGCAAATAATTTGTGTGTTAATACAGTCTAAATTGATACAATCCTTTATCTGCATTAGCATGATTAATCTATTCCAATCACCATTATGCAAGGGACAAGGAGTCTTGTGAAATGATTAATTATTCCTGAACAGCATAAGCCCCTCTAGAAATCTTTTCCTTCTTGATTAATCATCTTTGAAGTTCTACTGAAGGGGCAAAACCTTATCCCTTTTACCCCCACTTCCATTACTGGTGCTCGGTGCACAGGTCTGAACATAGAAGCAGCACACTCAGCATTTACTTATCTATCAGGAATATTTAAAGTAGGTTTTAATTTTTAATATGTAATACTAATTGAAACATTCTAATATAGCCCCTCTTTGTGAGGGAGATCAAAGCAAATGTTCTAGTAAGGCCCTAAGCTAATGAATATTTGTCCACTTCGTTCACTGAAGTTGTTGGCAGTAGATTTTGTGAACAGATTTACTCTCCTACTTTTCTTTAAATTCTAATGTATTGGTAAAGATGAAGATGACTAAAGGTTGAGGGTGTATGTTGATAAATATTTACATGGAATGTAAAAGACTACTGCAGTTACCTTTTGAGTGGGTAGAATACAGTTGTAGAAAATTGCTATGGATGGCCGTTACAGAACTAGCTATTGTATAGGCTAGGAAGTGGAAACTGGCACTAGATTCGTCTCCCCCAGCTTTACGTGTTTGAGTCTTCATTTGCTCATTTAAAGAAATTCAAGGGATGATTTAACTATTCATTAGAACTAACAGTTCATTTCATATGGCAATGACATTGCTTGTGACTTAGCTGAAGTATCAAAAGTGTATCAGTGACGCAATCAAAAAGCTGACCTGTACAATGGCTCAAACTTGGAACAAGATTCACTATGTAACAATGAGAGCTGCTCAAATGGTGTGGTTTTATTTTTAGCATCTCCTGTAGATGTTTTTGTAAGCTTTTCTTCCCCTATCACTCCTGTGAAGTAACCCTTTTCTTGTTAATAGAAAAACATGTGTTTTTAAGGGAGATAACATCTCCTCCCATTTGACTCAAAGGTTATGACATGTTCTCAGTTAACTGGTTTGTGTCTCTGGACATCTGTGCTCCTGAAATAGGTACCCTTGCAGTTGTCTGCAAACAGCTTATATTGTTAGGCTCTTCACAGTAAGATACAGAGAGAGCTGTAAGTTGCTGCGTTTTGATTTAAATGCTTGTCTACAAAAACGCTGGTATCTTGAAATGAAACACAGTGATGAACTAAGAGTTCAGCAAAGCTTCTGCTGGGAGAATTGTTAGATCCAAGATTGAATTTCTGCTTCAAGCCAAGGCATTTAGTTCAGGAATCAAATTTAGAAAACTTACTGTGTTTTACATGAGCATTTCATGGGATGGGAAGAAATTATGCCTTACCACCTCAAATCAGAATTCCCTGGCAACCTGCTTTCAAAGTTCTGGTTTTTAGTCTCCTCAGCATTGTTTTATACAAAGAGCTACTAATTGTATATAAACTAATTTTGAAGTAGTTGTCTTTGTTTTATCATGATGGAATTTGCTTTATCAAGTGGCTCATTCCTGACAACTGTTCTCTCAGCAAATACCAGAGCACTGAGATAACAAGTTGATAAATATTATCAAAGTTCTAGGTGTTGTTTTGACTAGAGCCTCCAATCTGCCCCTAAGTTATCTTTTGGTCATATTTCAACTAAAGAAAACCTGTCCCTACTTATCTCGCATCCACAAGTGATGCTATCAAACATCCTTCTTCTTTCTGTGCATGGGTGTTTCATGTTTCCTTTGCTACCTTGTTAAAATTGTTGGAATATTCATGAGAGGGAATGATGTCCAGATGGAGATTCTACCTGCAGATGTTAATCTGGACGGACACAGATCAGCTCTCATTTATTTCAGTTCATGGAATATGGCATTTGCTCAGTGCCTTTCTCTGTTTTCTGCCTTTCTTCTCTGTCTTCCTTCCTCCCGCACTGTTGCCTTTCCTTCAGGTACAGCAACAAGTGGAAATGGAGACTTTGGTGACTGGAGTGCCTTCAACCAAGCTTCTCCTTGTCCCAGTGCTTCATCTGGAGAGCTCTTCAGCAGCACGGCACAGCAGCCAGCTATAGAGCTCTTCAGTAGCTCACAGCCAGCTTCTGGCCAGCCTCCGACTGCTTCAAATTCTACTGATCTTTTTGATTTGATGGGCCCTTCTCAGACAACCATGACCTCTTCACAAAGTATGAATTTCTCTATGATGAGCTCCAATGCTGTGGGCATCAGTTTACCCATGTCAAGGTCACAGGTATGCTGCTATTTGTACAGTTTGCTAATGACCTTCCTCAATTAATCTTTTGCCTTCTCCTTAATCACAACTTTGAAAATTAATCCATTCCACTTCTGGAGTCCCTGCCTAGTCACTCAGATGTTGTGTTCAGCATTTTGTAAGAAAGTTTTGTCCAAAACGTTTGCACAGCCTCCTAAAAAGAAAAGGTGTCAAATTTTCTTGAAAAGCCTCCTTTCATAAGCTAGTTTTCTCTGAGATGATCTTCACTGTTCTATGGAGTGTTGCTGCTTTGTTGGGGAAGACGAGGTTGATATTTTAAACCTTAAAGCCATCCTACACAGAATGTTATAGGTTTCCAGCCTCAAGTAGATGGAGGCGAGGACTGGTCTGTTCTCCAAAACACAGAAGTGCCTGCATCAGTGGAGAGTGGTTTTGGAAACCTTAACAGGTCAGCTTGGTGTTAGGAGGAAAAAAATCAGTATGAGTTCAACACTTGACTGCAGATGATCACTGTCATTCTACATATTGATATGGGAGCTTGATGCTAGCTTACAAAATACTCTTTTAACCCATTCTAATGGCGTAACAGCACATGGCGACACTGCTTTGGAAGAGGTGAAGTTCATGGCTAAAAATCTCATTGGCTTTTTATTGTATTCTGCAGAAAAATTAACACTACTTGTTTAGTCCTGACACCTACTGGTAAATTGTTTCAAGTGGATCCCAACAAATTTTTCTTTTTTAGCCTCTGCAAAGCTTGAACACTATGATGCCGAAGCCTAACCCTCTTTATAATGCAAGCACAGAGATGGTCCAGAAGAATGCAAGCAAAACTCTACCCTCAACTTGGTCAGATCCCAGCGTAAATATCAGTTTGGACAATTTAGTACCTGGGATGCAGCCTTCCAAACCCCAGCAGCCATCACTTAATACCATGATGCAGCAACAAAGTAAGTGATGATTGCACTGCTTTGCATGCATGCTGAGCCTTGTATGTGTTCAGTAGGTTGTCCCTGAGATGGAGTATTCTGTCAATTATCGTTTTCCTACATTTAGTCGTAATTGTTTCTTAAACTACTGTGATGCTTCCGACAGAAGTGGTGTTTTCTGAATGGTGACTGACGTGCTAGGAGGCTGGTATTTGTGTATGTTTTTACTGTAGAGTTTGCGCCATTGCTGTATCTTGATTTCAGGCTTCCTAATCTCTAGAACTTCTCTAGAATATGCATAGTAGCATATATTGGTATAAAACACTATTTAAAACTTTAAAAAGTTTTTGAGGCTTCACACAGTAAATAGGAAAATGAGCGAAATAGCTGTTTTTGGCCATCATATCTTTGTTCACAGCAGTTACCTCCTAAGTTTCTTAAAATACATGAGCACCTTCAGCATCAGATTCTGATTAATGATTTTTGCATCCTGTTCCCTTTTTTTGCAGATATGCAACAACCTATGAATGTCATGACTCAAAACTTTGCAGCCGTGAACCTCAGTGCTCAGCCTAATGTGATGCCTGTTCGACCCCAGACAAGCCCATTGATGGGAGGGCCCATTCCTGTGGGGATGGGAATGCCCAGTGTGATGTCAGGTACGATGGGAATGACCTCCGTGGGATCCATGCCTATGATGAACCAGGGAATGATGGGAATAAACATGAACATGGGAGTGCCAGCTACAGGAATGGGTTTGACAGGCACAATAGGAATGGGGGTACCCAATATCGCTATGACCTGTCTGACTCCTGGGACTGTACAACCCAAGCAAGATGCCTTTGCAAATTTTGCCAATTTTAGCAAATAAAGATTGTAAAATAAATAAAATGAAATAAAAATAAAATAGATGGGCAGACTGAATGAAGGATTTTTAGCTGCACAAATATAGCTGGGGAAGGGATGGAAAACTCTGATCAATACTTTTTTTTTCTTTATCAGTTAAAGTGTCTACACAAAGAACCAAAAGCTATTTTCTAACTGTTGAAATAACTAGTGTTCAAATTCTGGAGAGGTGGAAGGTTCTTCTAAGGAATGTGTTAGATGATTTTGCAAAATAATTTGTATTGAGACCATCAAAAAACCTTTCCTATGTAGAAGAACCAATTTTAACTTTGAGACTTGATGGAAGACTGGAATGGGGTTGGATAAAAATGTTTGAATCTAATTTTATACTTTTCTTTTTTCTTAAAGAGCTTGGCTTTCTTTTCCCCCTCTCCCTGATCGCTTTGTCATAATTGGATCATTCCTTTTACTACCGCTGAGTCCACAATTGAAGTCACTCAAGTACTATGATCAGTTTTTTATAAGAATATATATTTTTGTCCAAAAATGGCTTACATGTGTGTGATTATGGCTAATTCAAAGGGACCTGGAATGTATATATACTTTTGCTAATGTTCCAGCCACACTGCTATATTACTCAAATTTTTATTGTAAAAATCCTCTCTCAGCAATTTGGTGATCAACAGATTTTTGGTCTTAACATGCTTCTATTGTTATAACTGATACCCAGTGCAAGTCTGGGAGAAGCTTTATCCAGGACTGCTGGAAGGTTTCCTTTCAGAAAACGCACTTTCTTGCAGTTTTTACAGTGGCAGTTAGCATCCTTTGTACCACCCGTATCCCTATGGAGCCACTGGTTTATGGCATCAGCAGCAGTCAAAAGGCAAAAATACACAAGGTGAATTACACTTAAGTTATGTAAATCTATAACCCTACCTAATCCAACGGCATTGGATCTTAGCTTTTATACAACATTTGGTGATCCTTTTGTGTAAATAGGGCATTAGCAGCTGTGGAATCCAATAGAGGAGTAAAAAAAAATATATATTAATAAAGGAAACCTGTGGCAGTCAAAGATTTTACTGAAAACAAAAGAATGAATTAAGCTTTTGGAGATTTTTGGTTTTCCTTCTGTAATTCTGCATTTAAGTTCACATCAATCATGATTCTAGAATCTGGAATACAAAGACATTGTTATATTCACAAACTGGGAATATTGTTAAGAATAAGCACTATACTATAGGTATGAAATTTTTTGCCTCCCTTTTCTTATGTTGGATTTCTTTTTTATTATTAAATTGATAAAACTTTGTTTCCATTGTATTCATAATGTTCTGTTATACATAACATTAAAATGTTCATTAAAATCAATGTTGGGCTGCTTTTCCTTTCATTCCATTTGACGTTTATGAGAGCATTTGGGAAAAAAAATAATTATAATTTGGGCAAAGTAATTTTTATAAATAATTTAAAATTGTTTAATGACTTCTTATCTGAAGCCTTTCCTATCTGGCTCTACTGTTAGGAATTAAAAATGAAGCAGGCAAGATATCCTGACCTGCTCCAGCCTTGCTAATGCTCCATCTACAACATTTCTAATTAGGCAGAAATTCATGTACTTCAGCTAAGTGGTAATGAAAAGTGATTCATTTGCTGAATAAGAGATGAGAGTGAGTGTAATTAGCTGACTGCGGTTTTTAATCTTTCAACAATTCAATGTGTTTAAATTAGTTTCAAAGAATAGGAGCTTTCAAGTGTTGTTACATCAAAGTAATCAAGGCAGGCTTTAACGGCTGAGTAGGAGAGATCGCTCTGGTTCCTCTTCTGAAACCTTTAAACTTATTTGGAATAATCATCTTCAAAACCTCTAGTTCTAACAGATGGGAAGACTCGAACTGGTTCAATATATGCAAAATTGTGGTGGGAAGAAAGCTGGCTCCTGGGGTGGTAGGTGGCTGGCAAGGAAAACTAAGCCTGCAGTCAATGCTGCTATCTTAGTGGTGCTGAAGGGGTGCAGCGCTGCTCAATAGTCTTCAGAAGGTTTTCTGATGAGCAGGGTGAGTCTATTCATAATGCTGTCCTCTTAAGGTAAGTATAGCTGGTTAAATAGTTGGCTTTGGGTTGAAAGATCATGTCCTTGTTTAGGTTGCTCACATCTCTTCAGAGGAACCAGTGACTTAGCTTCTAATCGAGAGATTAATTATAATGAAGCACATTTGTCAGGGGTTAGAATAACTCCAATGGAAAACATTTCATCGGTTTAGAGTGGATCTTTGGTTGTGTGCATTATATCTTAGTCAAGGGTACATGGGCTTGTGGAGCAGTCGTAGTACTGAACTGATTCACTGCCCCTACCGTACATTGTTCATCTTGCAGATCGGTATCCTAATTATGAAGAAGGTTGTATGGAGTGTGAAAAGTTTTTTCAGCCAGCCAGGTTGTCTGCAGGTGGATGAGAAGGAAGTCCTTTGAACCAAAATAAACATCAGAAAAGAAAACCCAGCAAGATTCCTTCAGAACGTGGGCCAGGTGCATCCCCGTGCTGCTTCAGCCTGCAGGGATGAGAGCCTGTGGCATAGAAATTTTATCCCATTCTCTCCCCGAGCTAAGAGACATGGATCATAGGTAGCAGTGCTTAGCAGAATATGGTTTACAATTTTAGGCTTGAATATAAAATGGGTTGTGTTTGCTTAAAACAGTATTGAACTTGTTTAAGATGGATATCGTAAAATGTTTCTATCTCTGGTATTTCAGGTACAAGTAAAACAACGTATTAAAAATAGAAATTATCTTTCCAGGTGAAAATACAAATGAGCTACCATATGAATGATGACAGATCCACCATTTATCAGCTGCTGCCTAATATAACCTAAATCATGCTACTATGTTACCTAGTACAACTCCTTTCTTCATTTTTAAGCCAGGTCCAGCTGTAACTGCGAACTGCCCAGACGCCTAGGTTTGGCTGGCTGGGTGCTACATAGCGCCCGACTACACGGTGTGAAAAGTGTGCTTATGTTATCATGGTGGTGTCTGAAGTGCACAAGGTTTAAAAACCCAGACTGTAAGCCTTGCGGCCACTGCCAGCATAACCGCGTGATCTTCTCACACCACGCTGAAAAGCAGCAACTGCCATGGGAGTTTGGAGCCCACAGGGAGCAAATAGAGGGAACTGACTCTCTGGGTGCAAGAGGTAAACTTTACCACCTCTGCATTCTGTAGCTTCTAAACTTATTAAGAGTTCAGTTAAAATTAGTGAATTCCTTTGTAAAGGATGTCTGTACTTTACAGGAGGAGGAGAAAGGGGCATCAAAATCCATCCCTGTGTGTGTATTTATGGAATCATCCAAAAAACGCATCTTGATGTGTACAAAGGAGTAATAAACTCCAGCACAGGTGCAAGTTCAGTGATAAGTAGAGCATCCACTGTGTTCTACAAAAGAAATTATATTCCAGCCAGCTAAACAGGGGTATTTACAGCAGCATCTGTTTCAGCTATAGCTGTCAGCCAAGAACAGTCTGACACAGCTTAAGGGGGGGGGAGGGATTTATCAATGACGTGTTTACATAATGCAGGCAGGCGTTGTGTACTCCAGGTGATACCAGCTGTAACAGGATAACAAATATCTAAAGACACTTTTATTCTCTGAGGCCTTTGCTCCAGGAGTCACTCTACAAAATTGCCTCCACGTTCCTCTGTGCGTGACTGTAAACACTTTGTAGCATATGACATTTTATAGTCACTTGGTTCTGATTAAAGCTTTTAATGGAGATGTGGGGTTTTTTTTTAATTTTTTTTCTCTCCCCTCCCTCCCCCCCCCAAGTTTTATTCCAAGCCGTCAATGACTAAAATTCAGAATTGTTTCAGGCAAACCCACTGGGTTTGCACACACACTGATACTCTTTGTTTTAAGCGAAATATTTAATTTGACTGCAAAGGAAACTTTTTTTGGTTAGTACTCGGAAGTGTCAGCACAGTGAAAACTCACTTATTGTAGAGCTCCAGGTACTTGCTGACAGATTTGACTGGCAAAAACTAAAAGTATGAATAAGAGAATTGGAAACTAAATACTGAATACCTGTATGCTTCCAATTATTCCACCCAGGAGCTCTGCCCGCAGCACGGGAACAGTAGTTGCCCTCTTCTTCCTGTATTGGCGATTGAAGCGCAGCTGCTCCTGGGGGAGAAAGCAGCACCGTGGTGCCTGCTCCTCGGAGGCTGTTGCAGTGGGATGGAGCGAATGGCCGTGCGCTACGTTCCCATCGGCCAGAAACCAAGAATCAGCGTGAACCTTTTTCCCCAAACCACTTGGATTTGGAGCCGACTTTAACATTTTAAACGTTTCAGTGGGAGAAGGGCTTCCTGGGGGTGGTGGTAGGAGGATGGTTATCGTTCTAGTCATGCTGCTAAGACCTGCCTTTTGGGACCTGCTTTCAGCGCTTGGAGGAAAGGAGAAGAATAGAAAAAACAGCGGTTGCAAAGACAACTAGGTGAGCCTGGTTAATGTTGTGAGACTCGAAAGGATGGCCTGTGGAATTTGTAAGTCAATGATCTGGTTACAGTTTTATCTAGCTGGGATGCCGTGGAAGTTTGCTTCTCCATGTAAAATGACCTTTAAAAATTGAGACGTGTCTCACTTTCATTTTTTGTGTGCTTCTGCATCCACTATTCAGATAAGGAAAGATAAGAGGTAAGAGAGAAATTCTGCAGAATGTGGAAAATGAAGAAAGGCGCCTTTGCAGAACTTAGTGTTGCCCTGGATGGCCGCAGCTCGGGGGTTCTTTACATGGAGTAATCCAGGTCTCTGCACTGATGCAAGTTCTGTGTGCGTACAGCACAGCGAAGGCTTGGCTCATCTCCATTTTCAAAAATGTCTTTACTCCTCACAAATTTGCAGATTTTTTTTTTTATCATGACATAAGGTACTGGTTCAGTAATTAACTGATTCTTTAATAGAGCTACAATTACTTTGTTTCATGATAAGGGGAAAAAAAAAATGCATTCCAAGACAGAGCTACTTTTGACATCTGGGAACCTCCTAACAGCTGGCTATCTAATGAATATGCATCTGCTTAAGAGGCTGTAGGCCATTAATAAACCAATAGATATAAAACAGAAACAATCTTTGTCAGCTTCAAATGAGATTGGATGCAATGTGCTGTGAAGTGTCACTGTCACATTGAATCGAGCTGGGGAGGTTAACAGTCGCTCCTCGGTACCAGTGGCTCCGTGGCGGAGAAGGCGGCTGCAGCCTCACGGCGAGGGGCTGGGGGAGAGGGCTGGACTCACCCAGCTTTGCTGGTGGTTTCTGCTGCATTTTGCCTCCTTATTTCTCCTGGTACCAGTTGTGTTTGAGGCACTGGTGGCCCTTTATTTGCAGCTCCAGCTAGTCGGTCTCTTTTGGTTTGACAGAGGAGGATGTGGTTTTTCCTACACAAATGATTTGAGCGACGCGGGAATCAATCGCAAATAAATGACTGGGGAGACGTTACAGGAATGTGATAAAAATGCACCTATTTGACTGAGACCTGGGGCTTTGTGAGGAGACTAAGAACACCCCCCTGAGCCGTGTCGTACAACAGGATTGTAGTAGGTTGAAATAAACACTCTTAAACACAGTGATGCTGACCTCATTTGACTGTATAAATAGCTCTGACCCCTGAAGAGTTGTATCTGCACTTGTTCGAGGTGCGTAGCATCCTATGTTGTCCCAACCTGTAGCAATGTTGTTTTCCTGTGGCAGCTCCCATAAAACATGAAGTGGATTTAGCGTTATTTTAGGCATCCTTATCCCTTCTGCACAGCTGTCGAATCCAGCCCAGGTTAGTCTAGTATGTTTGTCCTTTCAGTGGCTAGTCACACGGAACAGTAGCCTCTTGAAGCAGTGATAATTATTTTGATAAGAAATGTTAACTAGGTAGAATTTTCCAAAGAGAAGAACTATGATTTCATCTTAAGCCGTGGTAATGGTACAAGTTACTGTCAGCCGTTGAATAGGCGGCTGCAGGCTCCCCTGGGACAGAGGTAGGGGTAGCTTTTATTTTTGGTTCTGGGGAACTGGAGTAGCAGCCTTGTACCTTGCCTGGAGGTACAAGAGCTTACTTTAGAGCCAGACTTAGACCGTCTACGTTTTAGTTCCCAGGAAACTCTGTAAATTGAGATTTGAAATTGTTTTCTTTGCAACTCAGTTGTAAAGGGCGGTCTTACGTTTAGCAGAAAGATCACGGTAGCATTAAGCTTTTTGCCCCTTGATTTACAGGTTTTAGTTACGAGAAAATGGAAGCGAGAAAAGTTAAAGTGGGAAGATGAGTGCTCTGTAATTACTGCAGATCTTTTCTAGCAGCTTCTCCAGAGAGAAACTATTGCACTCTGTATCTTCACATTGATAGAATTTAAGCCAAAATCTGTTAAAAAGATTGACTTAATTCCTAGAATAGTATTTTTCTTACCCTAATTACTAAGTTTTAAAACAGAAGATTATTCAAAGTCTGTTTCCAAGTTGCAGCCACAGCGGTGACAAATTTAACTTCTCAGACTTCAGGTTTTACATCAAGGGTTGGAGTAAACTGGAGGCGTAAGCCTCTGCACTACAGACAAGCGTCTGAGCGGTTTTTGCAGGGTGCAGTTTTCTACCCTTCGGACGCGAGCGCTGCCGCAGTGCCAGAGCCCGTGTCTCTGGGCAGAGGCAAGCGCTGTGAGGAGCGCCATTTTGAGCAGAGCAGGTAGGTCACTGATTAGCAACCCACCTTCCCTCCCTCAAGAGCTCTGCCTTTCATCCCAGCATTAGCAGGACTAAGATGTTACGGTTTTATCTCTTTTTGAGACAGACAAAAGAGCAAGCTGTAAAGGAGGGCTGTCCTTTTAAATACTTTAACTTTTCAAGGTCATTTGTGGAGCTTTTATCAATCGGAAAGCTAAATTCATACAAAAAGCATCTATAATGAACCAGGCGTATCTTGAACCTTATCCCTTCAGCTGAATACGAATTATCTAGGAAGGTGCTTCAGCGGCCATGTTCACCGAGTTCAGCGTCCCTGTGAACATTTAGAAAGTAAGCAGAGAAGCCACGACTATTGTGCTTTGGCATCTATCAATTTCTTGTCTGTCTTCTGTAATTAATTTATTAATTATAGCATCCTAATGATCTATTTAAAATAAATAAACCATTTACACCATTTCAAAGGTATTTTGTGATGTTCAGCTGATATTAAAATAGCACCAGCCTTATGTGCTTTTTCAGCAAGTGACCTAATTAGTTAATAAAGTAATTGAATATTAAAAAGGATGTTGCAAGTGATTAAAATTTAAGAGCCTTCAGAACATTATTAAAGCTATAAATCATACATCACTGTTTTAATTTGCATAGCTACAGAATTACTAATGGTCCCACATGCATAAGCTACTTGGCAATTAGTCTTTTAACAAACTGTTGGTGATACTATGAGGTTACCAAAATCTTTCCCCATTTTTGATTTGCAAACAAAATCCAGGACGAGAAACCATTAAGGGTTAAAATTCTAAAAGGCAGGAAATTAGGTTTTTTCATGGGTCTCTCTACCCTTGCCTCTGTTCACCCCTTTTCCCTTGCCCTTCCAGCCGGGGGACCACATCCTCCCAAGTCCCACCGAGGTGTAAGAAGGAGAGGAGGAAGCGTCTGCCCCCACCTTGAGCTTCGTTCGCCAGCGCAGCTGTGGCAGCGAGGGTCGGCTGCCCATGGCCTGGGTGAGACAGGATGACAGTTTTCAACTTAATTAGACACAAACTGCTTTGGCCAGGTGAGCTGCCCCAATCTCCGCTCTCGCCGGCAGCCACCGTCTCTGCTGTGATGGTTCCCGGCCTCGGGAATGCCGTCCAGCAGGGTACGGTCCAGCGCACAGGCAGAGAACGGGTCTGTCTCTGGCTTTAGGACTTGCAGCCTGACAAGAGAAACGATGGTGCTGCGGGCAAAGCGAATGACCTGGTGTGCGACGGAGCGCGACCCCGACACCGGGCAGCCAAACGGCTGGAGCAGCTGAAAGCTGGCGAGAGGGAAAACGGCCAAAGCTATGGCCATGGCCAAGCAACCAGCACAAGTGCTGAGTGAGCTCAGCAGCCTCTTCCCCCCCCCAAAAGCAGCGCTGCGTATTGCATTGCTGCCTCCTCCCTGCGCTGCACAGCCCCTGGGCTCCCTCAGCCCCCCCAGACTTGTATGTTTGTTCCCACTCCAGGGACAGACAGACTCACAGCAAAGGAGCAGTTGCTGATTTCCCCACCTTTTTCTTTGAGAGAGACAGGGTCTTCTCGCTCTTTGGGAGCTGGGACTTCAGCATCCCAGCCCATCACAGGAACGCAGGACTGGCACCTGCGTGGGTCTTGCTCCCCAGCTCCTCCTTCCCTCGCTCCCTGCCCGGCTCGGTCGCTGCAGGTGGGCTGCTTGCATAAACTGGTACCTTCATCTTGTAAATCTTTTCTTTTTTTTTTTTTTTTAATGGAGCAAAAAAAGACATTACAGAACAGCATTTACATGCAAAACAAAGATATCGTTTCCACCCGGTCAGCAGAAGCCTTGACGTAGTTTTAGCTATTAAAGTGTGCTGGCTGCTACATTACTAGGAGAATTTCTTTTTTGTGCTGCAAAAAAACTTTTCAGGAGCTTCCTTTGAAGCCTTTATTGAGGTCAAGGGCTGCAGCCTCTTGCAATCTTTCCATGTCAGCCTGCAGCACTTTTTGAAAGCCCTTACGCTGGATGTTGTGACGAACGCCAGCTCTTTGTTCATTAGTTTACACTTGGAAATAGATGTGAGGCCAGGGTAGAGGATGGCTCTCGGCAAGCGATTCACACTCTGCTGCGCTAACATTTGCCACGTCTTGAATAGTTGGAGACACTACGATCCTCTTTCAAGGGTCTATGTTTTTAATTAAAACAGCAAGCTGAGGAAGGGGTCACTTCAGAGCCTTTTTGACTCAACAAGATGACAAGCACATGGCTGCTTTTAAAATAAATTAATTAATACCCACTATCTTACTGGTATAAAACTGTCAGCACGTGAGGAGGGTGGGCAAACCCCGATGCAAGGCAGTTTTGTAAACTAGGCTGCACACATGCCAATGTTACTGTGATACAAGCAACACCCTGAGTGCCAAAAGCGAGCTGGAAGAGGCTGGAGTTGATACCAATTCACGTCATTGGGCTGATTTGGGGGCAAGTTACACCAACAACCTGTTTCAGTGCGCCTTGACTCCACCACCCAGTTTCACTTCAACGGTGCAACATCCCCCGCCGGCACTCACAATGTCAACGTGAGAGGGGGGCCGGGAGCCCACGCCGGGCTGACACACCTGCTCGGGGGTGCCTGCAGGTGCATGTTTGGACGAGCATATTGGGCACAATTACAGATATTTAATTTTAAAACATCTGGTTTACAAAACACTGCAAACATGCAATTTGAGAAGGAAACACAGCCGCTGCTTCTCACCAGATGATAACCCTTTCCTGACCCACGGTTGGTAATTGTCTCATATACCACATGCAACCCTAACAGCTTGTTATGAAAAAAGCCCGTTCTGTATGGGACCCCTTCCCCTTGAGACAGTCCTCCAAAAGAGTACATATAAAAGACGTTTCCTTGCTCTCAGATTTAAACACTTCCACCTTTATGGTGGTGGCAAGAGGGCAAGTTGAGGACTTGGCTCACACACCTACTTCTACAGCTCACTGCTGGGCTGCAGAAACAGCCAACTCAGCGGAAAACCTTCAGGAGCAGCTGGGCTGCCCGTCTGGCTTTCAAATGTGCCTGTGCAAATTTGGTAGAAGGTCTTTAGCCATGAAGCTCAAATCCCTGACCAAGATCTAACTGTGGGCCAGGAAGCACTGTCATCTCACATACAAACAGTTTTTCAAGCCTGCCAAAATCCTGATTCACCCCAAAGACAACTAAAAGTGACACCGGAAGAGTTACTGTCGGAGTATCTTCCCACTGCACGGCCTGCTCCAGCATCTGCACAAAAACCTTAACTTCCAAAAAATGGTAAGACGGGCACGTTCCCAAGGCGTTAGAGCAGCTAGCAGGAGAGGCATAAAAACATATTCCCTTTGAGTGTTGTTTTCAACCTATTTATCCCCGGGTCTGGAACTGCGCCTCCCAGCAAAGCCCTGGGTGCAAGGAGGTCCTGCCGAGGGTACCCACCTTGCTTCAGCTTCCCACTGCTCTCATTTCGGAGCCTCCAAGCAACTAAAAATAAGTTTTCCTCCAGTCATTTCTTCCACCATTTTGACAACTTTGGGATGTTGCCTAAGATTTGCCTGCTTTTACCCAAAAGAACCAGCAAAGAGCCCTTCTTCCCAGCAGAGGAACATGAGATCAGTAACTTTCTGCTTGCTGGTTCAGCTTTTCCCGTGCTTGCAATACAGACCACGGCGGACTCCAGCCTCTGCAGCCTCTGCAGCCGCAGCATCGTTTCGTGCTCTTTCCGCCGAGCGCGGCGCAGTATCCTGTTTGCCATCCTTCCTGCTGCTCTATGCCGTTAGCACGATAGTATCAGTTTTTCCACTCAAACTCCCACATCCTTTTCCTGATCAACACGTTGTATGATTGTTCCATTGACCACACTCTGATGGGAAAAACTTACTGCGCTTGAGCCTCGTCCCCCAGAAGGGCAGGACAGAAAGGGGCTGGTTTCCTTCTTCAAGCCTGTGCCGGTGCATTTACAGATTGCTCTATCACAGCGTTCATATTCTCAAAGCATATTACTTTATAGGATTTTCTCCACTGCATCATTGTGCATAAATGATACATGATTTCAGCCTGTAAATATACGACAAGATACAGATACCCGCAGAGCGCTATCCCTGCCTGTTTTACAGCCTGGGCAGCATCTGCTAGCGGTCGCTGTTTCCAGCTGCGTTCTAGTACGCTCACCACCAGGCACCGGCTCCTGCTCTCCTCCCACAGCCAGCGTTTCCTCCAGCCAGGGTCACCATCCACGCTGGACAGCTAAAGGACTCCTGCTACTCTTATACCCAAAACCACGCACAACTGTTACCTGTGAGAGCAGTGCTGCTGCTCCTGCAGCTTGGCCTGGCGACGGTCCCCGCTGCTAAGGGCTGCCTCCCAGCGAGGTCTTCGGATTTGTGTCTTCATGTTCCCTGTGGCAAATCCGTGGTGTTTTGCCTACCCTGGTGTCTCCTTCGCAGGCTCTGGTGCGAGACCCGGAAATCAGTTTGCAGAGAACGCCCCTAAGCCGACACACGGCGGCAAATTTTTGGCCAGTTCCTGCCATCGCCTCCTGTTGTCAGCCCCTGGCCTGGAGGTGAGGGCTCTTTCCCAGGGACTTCAGCCATGTGATCACTCCAGGACAACTGTTTTTATGGGGGAACTTGACTTCGCCTATTGGGGTGGGAAGCGATGTTCTGCAAAGATGTAACGCGTAACTATTCACATGAGGGCTGCGGCATTCGGGGCCTGACCTAGGCACCGCCACGCCGCGGATGCAGTGTCTGACGAGCATCCAAACTCCCAGGGGGGTTGAGCTAGGTACCAGTCCGCACGCACCCCACGGATCCGCTCGGGATTTCTGGCTGCCCCGGTCTCACCTCCACCCGTTCCCAGAGACACGGGTGGGGGATCTGGAGGACACACAGCAAGGAGGGTGGCCACCCCCCACGCACCCCAACGTCAGGGGTAAGACGGTGGAGAGCCCCCCCCACGGCCCGCACCGGCTCCTGCGCGGCCGGGCAGCCGCTGCCCCCGGCAGCCGGAGCGCCGCTCGCCCCGGCCGCTCGCCCCGCCGCGGGGTTTCCCTTCAACCTACTGCCACCTCGTGGGGAGCGAGAGCAGCGAGCAAGGGGGACGCCGGCCCGGGGCGGCAGCGGCGTTTCGAGTTCTTCCCCGTTAGGGACAGGGAAGGGGCGAGCAGCAGGTATTTGATGGCAATTGCAACGGAGTCCGGTCCCCCAGCCCTCCAAACCGCACAGCTGAAGCCACCTCCAGTTCATTTTAATCATCCCTTTTCCTGGAGGGAGCATCCGCAGATTTTCTGCTCGTCAGAGCAGTCGCGGGGCTTGGCGGAGTCCGCCTGCCACTTCCATCGCTGCACCACCCGAATTTGAAGGGAGGATCTGGCCAACAGACTCCCAGGAGAAGAAAGAGCAACCTGAAGGGCTGTAACACGTAGGGGATTCTTTGAGCAATCTTTTTGGAGCATTTAGTGGCCCCACGGAAGAGAGAAATCCAGACCCCTGAAAATTTCCCCGGTCCTTTCCCAGAGAACAGGACCACTATGCAGAACATGAACGCACCTCGACCCCCCCTGTGGTGCCCATCCATCCCCTCCCTGGGATGGGTTTCAGCCCATTCAGAGTAGCAGCTGCAGGAACAGGGTCTGTGGCGTTTGGAGCTACGCCCCGGAGGAGTCCAGATCATCAAAATTATGCCATAAAAGCCTCTGGGCAATTGGCACAGATAGTTCTTTACACATACAGCCTGGATTTAAACTATAACCAGGATCTGAACTAGTCACTCTCCCAAACTACCCTTTATAAAGGATCTGCATAAATAGTAGCATCCCAGATGGCTTTCTTTACAGCTAGACCTGTGCGCTCCTCGTGGGGCTGTTACGGGAGACATACCCAGGCACAGCCTTACCTCTGCACCCACGTTTCCGAAGCGTAAGGCAGCGATGCCGCAGAGCTGCGCGCAGCGGGTGACCTCGCGGGCAGAGCCCTCCAGCAGTGGCTGCAGTGTGTAACGACACAACCAGAAGCTGGAGGGGAAGCAGCAGCAGAGCTGGGTAATGGTGAAACTGAGGCGAACAAATTAAATGTGATCCCAATCCCGAACACTTCAGCTGACCAGAGACCAGCAGAGATGACTGGCACACAAAAGAGATTTGAGGGCGATGCTGGTAGCTATAATAAAAATACCTGGTTTAAAATTTGTCAAGTATTGCAAAATGTGAAAGGAGCGGTGAGGAAGAGAAGTGCCGAGACACTGGTAAGGGCAGGTGGAGCAAGATCCTCAAAGCAGCCATCAGGATCCAAACAATTACCTTCTCCTGTTGAAAGCTGCACCCCCAGCCCAGGGTTGTGAAGAAAACCAGTCTTCTGAGACGTGACTATCTTGCCAAAGCTTCACAAAAACTACACCTCCCTTCAGCAGAACCGAGGCAGATGGGCGTAATCAGAATATTCAACCCAGCTGGTGCCATTATGTACTCCTCAGTCTACTCCACTGTCCATTAACTCAGAAACCTAATGATACCTATTTTAAATATTCAAATACTTGTTCAGATTTCAAGCAGGCTGTGAGCATCACCCGGACTGACCCATAAACTGAACATGTGCATCAGCAGCATACTGATCTGTACTATTAAAACTTCATTTTTGACATACCCTTCATCACTCAGATCATTTAAGGAGTTGAGGACTGCAAGGCTGTGGAAAACAAATAATCAAATAATAATCAAAATAATCAGGGCAACCCCTGGTATCACTACAGGCTGGGGGATGAAGGGATTGAGAGCAGCCCTGCCGAGAAGGACTTGGGAGTACTGGGGGATGAGAAGCTGGACATGAGCCAGCAATGTGCGCTCGCAACCCAGAAGGCCAATTGTATCCTGGGCTGCATCCAAAGAAGCGTGGCCAAGCAGGTTGAGGGAGGTGATTCTGCCCCTCTCCTCTGCTCTCGTGAGACCCCACCTGGAGTACTGCGTCCAGCTCTGGAGCCCTCAGCACAGGAAAGACACGGACCTGTTGGAGCGGGTCCAGA
>NW_008824047.1:1081083-1097905 GCF_000699105.1 Pygoscelis adeliae
GGGGCTCTGAGCAACCTGATGTAGTTGAAGATGTCCCTGCCCGTGGCAGGGGGTTTGGACTAGGTGACCTTTAGAGGTCCCTTCCAACCCAAACCATTCTATGATTCTATAAACAAGAAATTGTCTGTTATGAAAGATGACTGGACAGACTCATAAATGCCAAGATGAGAAAGATTTCCAAGGCTCATGAGAAACTGCAGGGAATAAGCTAGTTGTTTGGGATAATAAATCATCCACAGCAAGAAGAAACAGCTTGAAGTTGAGAAAAACAGTTCAGAGAATTCAGGTAGCATTTGATCAGGGAAAAACACACCTCAGTATTGCCAGAAAAGACCTTACTTCTCGTAGCTAGCAGGGATGTCTCCTTCCCCCAGTTTTTCCTTTTAAAAATTTCAACTCTCTTCTCAAAACAGGAACAAAGCAATGTCAGAAAGAGGAGGTAAATGCTTTAGAGAACTCCAGGAGAGCAGCTAAAATCAGAACTAGCATTTGTGACTCTTCCTTACCACTCCAGCTATCATTTTTCCTTAATTTGAGCAATACTCTCATTGGATATGAGAAGAATGTCTGCTGAAATACTCTCAGATGTACGTCACCTGCGTGCAAAAAAACACCCCACACCACAAATCACAGGAAGCTAACTGACAGAGCAGAGGTATTTGCTTTACGAGCTGCTGGAGCAAGGTAAGACATTATTGCACTCACGGTGGAGCAGGTGGAGAGGGGTGGGTGAGCTCTTCACACCCACCTCAGGAGCTAACCTGGCCATCTGACTTCACTCACGGCAGCACAGAAAGGGCTCAAATGCTCCAATCTGCTACGTCAGCACAGGAAACTGAAGTTTCTAGTTCAGGTGGCACCACGTTTTAACAGGCCTTTCCACACTAGAAAAGTCACAGAGTTTATTTTTTAGTATTTATGAGCAGTAAAACACAATGAGAAAAGCTCAGGTAAGGTTTTTTGTGGCAGTACCAAACTTGTTTCCCCAACAGCTTGGGATTACAACTGTTGCAGCTTAATCACCTGTTTTGACTCCAATTTAGGAAGGTATCTGAGCACAGGCTTACCCTTAAGCACCTGCATGAATATCAAAGAAAAACTCACATCCTTTGCACCTGTAAATTAAATGGACAGAACTGCAATCTGAAAGAGCAAGAGTCTACTGCATTGACTGTAAATCATCTTGTAAGACATCAGGGAAACATCAGACACATGGAAGACAGGGCAGACTCCCAGTGTAAAACAATACTTTAAAATGCAAATGAAAGTCAATGGGTTGCAGACCTCTTCTGTGAATTCCCTGTCTGATCCTTCTCGTTACATGCATCCTTATATTGCCACTCGTGGCTTTAAACTGCAGATTTTGTTGTCTTTAAACAGTTCCCAGGTTGCAATGGGAATTATGCCTTTTAGCAAACATCTGAATTCCAGAGCACAGGTACGTTAACATCTCCAGCAAGCTGCATCCATATAGTTAGCACCTCTGATCCAAATACATCAGCATCATTTACCATGGGAATAAACAGGTTCCTGGAAGTCAGGCTCCCCACTGGCTATGCACATGCTCGACTAGATGCCCGGATGCTGGCTCTGGACCTCCCCGATTCCCAGAAAACCATCTCCTGATGGCATGGTGGAAGACCACACACTAAGGTAACAGACCTTTGAGTGATCAGGACAGTAGTTCTTACATTCTTCAACATGAAGTTCACTTCCTTTCCGCACCTCTAAAAAACAGGTATAATAATATTCTTATTTTGTAGATTAATACACTTTTGAACACACAGATGACTGGTTTGCCCCCAAATCACGTGACTAGAGCATTCAAAACCTGGTGGTCTCCACATCCAGGCATCTGTCCTAACCGTTGCAGTAGCAGCTTCATCACTGACACAAGCATATTGACAGAGCACAAAACCCCACGCTTTCAAGCAAACTGTTATATGGATATATTTATTGCATTGCAGTCTTAGCACTTTTAAATATAAACATTTATATCTGGAAAGCAGAATATTGCAAATTCAGTATTATTCAATATGTTCATAGCAGCATCAGCTTCCCAAGAAACAAAATATTTAGGAAGACAGAGAAGGAATTACAAACAAGTTACACTCTCATTTATCACCACTTGACCAAAACATGGTATTGCAGCTGTGAAACAGATATTGAAGTCACCATATCTGACCTTGAAGACATAAGTAATTTCAAGACTGAAGTGCGTCATTGTACCTGATATCCTGCACATTTTTAGTGTGCCGAGACATAAGGCTAACAGTCAAGTGCCTGAAGAGGGCAGATGATCTATGTATCTGCGTTACCTGACATATTATAGTTTTAATAACAACACTTAGCACTTGTATAGCACTCACCGCTTCCCCAAATCCTTGCGGGACAGGCAAGGATTGCTCTCAGATGCATTACAGCTGTGGAGCATAAGGGAGAGGGAGGGAAAGGACTTGCCAAGGCCATTCAGTGAGCAAGTGGCAGTAGAGAGATCGGAATTTGTTGGCACCTGACTTCCAATCCCATGTCAGTCTGGTAGGTCATGCTGCTCCTCTGTGGTTCGTTAAGGAAGTTTTATAATCACTAATTGGTTAACAAGTCCCAATCCATGCAACTACACTGGATGCATGCAATATTTGAAAAGAGGTCAGCGCAACTGCTCCCCTCGTAATGCCCATTTTAGTTTTAAAGAAACCGAACACTTCTCTCATTTCCTCATCTCAGAACGATCTGTCACACCTAAGATACAATGACACAGCTGCACTTGGCTCTGAAGCAGTGGAAATCAGAAGCAGTCGCTATAGGAGCAGGAGCAGCTTTCATTTCTTTCCTGAGGGAGAGCACTGATCTTTTGAGAGGAAAAAAGGATGGATATGTTTTTACACAAAATGATCAAACTACTTTTCATTCTAAACGAATACAAGACTGACTGAAAGTCTCAGGTGTACTAATTTTCTTCAGCTAAGTCATCCAAGCTTACACTATGAAGCTAGCAGCTAATAAAATAGTTATCCAGGAACATCAGAAGGCGTTTTCCTTCCCTGACAGACCTTCACTTCTACCAGCTAAGAGCAAGAGCACTTACAGTGACATCTAAAAGGACTTGTAAACATCATGAGACAAGCCATCTCTGATATTCCTCCACTAAAGTAGTCCTTTCTCCTGCACCCCCAGGAAGCTAACAAGGATAACCAAGCCTCCTACCATCCCTGCCTCAAAAGGGGAAATGCGCTTACTTGTTTTTCTTCCACCGGGGTTCCTCTGCAAAACTTCAGAGGCAAGATCAAACGTGTCAGTTATTAGGGATGGAGTCTGGCAGAGACTCTTGGGGCACAGTTCATGCACTATGAAATGCTCACAACGTAACGGAGGCTGCACTCGAGAACTGTCCCTGCATACTCCCCCCTTCACCTATAGAGCACAACTGCCCAATGCTGGCCAAATTACACCCAAGCGCACAGGCTAGAAAGCGACCCCCCATTTCGAGGAGCTATCACCAAGTAAAGTAATTCCTCTCTCCTCCTTTTTCCTGGCCTGCTTTCCCACTTCCAGCATGCCATGAAAGCCTACAGTTGGGAAAACGTACAGAGAGGTAACATGTTATACTTACAGTAGATGATGCACAATTTTTTTTCCGTCAAGAGAAGTCTTCATCGAGTGCATTGACCCTGCAGTGCCCACCCTGGAGGGAGACCATCAGACTGTCTTGCCTGTCTCTTCCCAAGTGGCCTCATTTTTTTTTTCTGCCCAGCTGCTAATGGGTAACAAACATGGCAGCAAAGGATGCTCTTAAATAGTAAGGTTTTGCTCCATAACGTTTCTACCATGTAATAATTGATGCTTTTTCCTCCTGATACATCAGGAACACCTGACAGAAAAAGCTGTGATTTTCTAAAATTTTTTTTCTTTTCAAGAAAATTTTGACTGCTTTACTTGCATCCGGCTGTTCCCAATTTCATCTTAGGTTATAGAGTCAGGATGGAAGAAAAGACATGCAACCTCCTGAAAATGGGTGTTTGCTTCTAATGACAGTGGCTTTTAAAAGCACCTTTTAGATATGAAATGCACATTACTGGCTACATGAACAGCAAAGTACTTTTAAAAAAAACTTGTAATAATGTTTATCTGAAGGTGAGACACAGGCACTGCTGGAAAAAAGTCTGACCAAGTTAAAGTTTCTAAACAAAAACCTGAGTGGTCTTATCTTTTGGTCCAAGGGCATTAATATTTTTGGTAAATTAAAAAATGAAGCTCAGCTTGGACTCTCTCCTCCTCCTTTGCTAGACTTCCAGCTCATTAGCTAGAAGGATGTTACTAAGATTTTAGGTCTCTCTCCTTGAGTTCCTATTGCAACTGGACGCCCCTGTCTTCATCCACCTAGTCAGATCTTACCACTAAGTACACAGCAGCTTCTTGAACAAGATGATACAGGACAGCACATCACAAACCCTTGTATTTGTCATCTTCTTATGGGTGAGGACAATAACGCCAAGAAAACTTTGCATGGAGCTAATGCTGTAGACGCCCGAGGACTGTAAACTAGAGTTACTTCTCTAGAAGCTCTCATTGTAAAGTTAGACTGTTGATACTCAAGTCTGCAAACAGCCATGTCTCTGAGCTCTGTTTTGATCAGATTGATCACATTGATCAATGCCCAATTCACTCTGAGTTTCGGACTGTTTAGGCCCACCTACCATCAAGCCTGGAAACTGGGAGAACTAGCTTTAAAATTACTATCTCACTCTAGGAAGATCATCTTCCTTCACCAGAAGAAAGGAAGTATTTCTTCATCCTCTCTTCTTCCAGTTGTGGCTTCATACATTTCCATTTGTGCATCTTGATAATATCCTTGTGAATAGAAATTTTTGGTTTGCAAGACCTTAATTACAGTAAGAATTCCACAAATTTTGCAATCCCCTAGCTTTTCAATATCATTTCTAGTGTTAGCCTTTCATAACGTTTTAGCAAAGACAGTCTCAGGATTGCTATAGTACAATCTTCAAATTATTAAGCTGATGTCAAGAAACGAAAGCATGAACTGAAATAGCTCTGGGCTGCAGAAGATACATGCTCTAGCAATTATGTTTTATACTTTGCAATGCAGCCAGGAGTGAAAACATCTATGTATTAATTCGCAGTATTTTGCAGTTATGCTTTGAGGCAAACACCAACGTGTAACTCAACAACTTCTCAGGAAAGAGCTTGCCTGGCTGAAGGAATCACTGCTACTGCTGCTGCATTGCCTCTGAAAGGGTGTAGCACTGTGCCTTCCAATTTTATCCAGTTGCAGAGCTTGCAGTTTAAGATGGTGGTTATAATTCTGATCTGTTTAATCAAAGACAGGAAGTTCACCTGGAGATATACATCTTCAGAAACTCAGAGTGTTTTCACAGTTTGCTGTCCCTACTGCCTTTCCATTTTCTTTCCAGATTCTGGATGAAATCATTGTTTCCACCTGTCTCATTTAAGTCAATGCCAGTAAGCAATAGAAAGGGTAAGTGTTGGCAGCATGCTGGACAGAATGTCAAATTCAGCAAAAATTAGACATCTTTTTTGTCTGCTTCTTTTTTCCTGGAAACTTCTCACCCACAGTGATTCATAGGTGCAAGTAGGTGACTGCAACAGCAAACTAGGAAAATCTAGCACTGTGGGAAGGAAAATAAGTTAAAAAAAAAAAATCAGTTTACTCCAACCGATCCAAGATAAATAATTCTTCTCACCAAATAATTCCAAAAGTCTGCAGAGAAGAGTATGAAAATCAAGAATAGCCAAAGGCTATCTGGATGCAAAACTAGACAGGGTAACATTCCTTAGGGAGGGGGAAAAAAAACAGCGGGCAGTCAAGCCTACTCCTGCTGAGAGACCTTGCCCTGCTTCCAAATGATACAGAAGGGAAAGCTGCATCAGAAACAATGAATCCAGAAACTGAAGGCCAAGAAGCAGATGGAAAACAGTACTCACCAACTACTTCAGTAATCACCTGGTGAGGACATGCTAAGTATCTGTCTCTAGATCAGAAAAAAAAACTTCCAGGCAATTAACAAGCTGGACAAGTCAGTTGAGAGAAGGAACTAAAACCACGCTTTTTACAAGCTCCTTTTTTTCCTTTGGCCTTATCTATTCTACTACCACAGCCCTGTTTAAGAAGTGTTCAATAAAAATGAACCACCCGTGCAAAAGTTTCCCAAGAAATAATCCCAGCCATGATACCCATAACTGTAGGGTAACACTGCAGCTCTCAGCCTGGTTCTCCCTACCAGTTTCCCCGCCTCCCCACAGCACAGCAAGGTTTTATGCTGTGGTTCCATGAAAACCCCATTCAGACCATCTGCAAAGGTCCCTAGAATTCTATCACCGTACAAATAAAATCGCCACTCTTAAGTAACCATGAGACTTGGCTCCCTACTGAACTCTGTTGGCAATGAAAAAATATATATGATGACACTGTGAGATGTATCTGTGACATCACACTCCAAGACTATTGCATTACATCGTTTCTGCAGCTGGCATCATAACATTTCACAAGTTTCATATTTGCCTGCTATTTTAGAAATAATTCTAAAAAATTCTCAAATTATCACAACACTCCTTCAAAGGTAGTTCAGAAAACTTTGTTCCTTGCAGTAATTTGTACCTCACCATAAACACGCTTTAGGAATCACTGCTGAGCACCAGGCTGAACAACGTCCTAGAAATACTGGACAGATTGCAACCAGTATGTGAATCCCTTCCAGAGAGTTCTTTTTATTTGGCCCAAAGCTTTTTCACTCTCACACAGCTCTCTTTCTTAAGACTGCCTCCTGCTCCTACTCTTCATTCTTTAGCATAATGACTTCAGGTGTCTATGCTCACACCATCTTTGTGACACTGCAGCAATAGAGGAATGGCTAGGAGCAGACAGCTTTTTGAACAAAGAACATGGATTTTATGCTGAGTTTGGAAAAGGAAAAACATGGAAATAACCAGAAACAATAAAAAAACCAAAGCTCATTTGTTTCCAAGGGTTGTTTTCTTTTTTTTTTAACATATTTACATGAATACTTAAGTGAGGTAGAAGACTTCATTTCAGAACATCACATTCAATTTTATTTAAAGAGCAACTTTATCTGAAGTATTAAACATGCAAGTGACAACACACATACAGGATCACTTGCTTAGTCACAATCATGATGCTTGAAAGAGACAAAATCACAAATGCTATGATTGAAAGAGACAAAATTCATAAAATAGCATTTTGATAATGGGCTTTAAGAAGATACAATGTCAGAAAAAGTAGGGAAAAGGAAGACACTTTAGAAGATCTGAAGTTGTAGAAGAGGCTGTATTCAGGAAGCAGCTTGGAAATAACGAGAGGTGGATAGGGAAGTAAGAAACAAAGGAAGAAGCACCAAATAAGCCATTAAATCTAAATTGGCAGAGAGAATTTTAATCAACTCCACAAACGAGACAACAATGAGACTAGAGGAGGAACAGTTTAATAATGAGGTAGAGCAAAAAAAGTAGACAAACTGTATAGTTCTTAACCAGATTTGTTGACTGAGGTGATGATTTTGGAAGAACAGTGATGATATTAAAAAAATCAAGGCACAAACGCAAGTCTAAGCACCAGCATTTTTCATAAAATCTAAAAGAAGAAACTTGTAGATATGAAGCAACAAACACCTGCAAGGTTTCAGAGAAAAACTTCTGATGAAAGAAAACACTGAGACTTCTAGTAGCAACTGAGAACTTGGTGAAGTGTCAACTGACAAGGAAAGAGGGCAGTGCAGCCAGAAGAACATTCATGGTAGTTGTACCTTATTTAATGCACAAGGCAGTATAAACTAGGCAGACAAAGAGAATTAAGAATATGAGGTAAAGAAAAGCAAGAATTCAATTAGATGTCATAGTACATAGGCCTGAGTGGAGATTTGACACCCTTTGGTCAAGTATGAAGGAAAGAGGAGAGGCATCAAAACGAGTAGCCTTTGGCATGAATGGAAGAGGCAGAGATAGTCATCCCAAGCAACTGAAATAAAAACAAACCACTCAGAAAGCAGAGGAGAAAAAACAACCCACAACCAAAAACATAATGAAGAAAAACATTCACTTGCAGTAAAAGCCGCTGAGAAGTCAGGAGCAGAAATAAGCCCTTTATTTCTAGCTTCACACGTTTCTAATAATTTGTGAGGGTTCTAGTCAGTTGGCAACCACATAGAAAGCCAACCAGGAAAGGTTCAGAAAGCCAGGACGACGAGGGGTGAATACAAGAACAATCTTCCTAAACTGGAGTTTAGACCGTCCTGAGGAGACAAAGTACTGACAGGAGAAGGGAAAAAAACAAGGGAAGAACTGCAGACCACAAGAACACAAACAAGAACAGCACAAAAGGAAAGGAAACAAGAACCTCCAAGAGAAGAATCTTTTCAGTGCCTAGTCTCAGTTCATAGTAGGAAGGGATTACAGCAATAAAGCTATGTATAATAAGAAACTGTAGATATTCTTTCCTTTTTTTTTTCTTTTCTTTTTCACTCTTAATGAAACTGATTTGCGTCAACAGTACTTTTTACTCTGAGGCACTTCTGTCCCAGCCTGAACTTGGGTTTGCAGCTCAGTGGCTGAGCTGATCAGCCACCCAAGCCCCGTGTCGTCTGAAATGTTGACATAAAAGTTTCAGGCTCCCCCAGAGGCATACAGCTGCTTTGTGTGTCCAGGAACTCCTGCTAAATGATTTCTGTGATTCAGCCAAGCACCAGCCACATCCCTAACAACAAGCAAGCAGTATGCTGCATTTACAGCAACAGGAATACGTGGCACTGAGATTGCAGCCACTCAGTTCGAGGACTTATGACCTCTATATGTAATACAAGACCTGCTATAAAGCACTAAAAAGTTGTTCTACCCATTGTCAGATCTAACCATTATCCTGGCAATTTCCCAACTTCATCTTAAACACATGGAGCTGCCGCAAAGCATAAGGTAGTTGAGACGAATACAGGAATAGCAGTGTGAAATCTAGTGTCCTCTGACAACTAGGGGAACAGACCAGATAATATAACAGCTTCATTTACCCTCAAAATTCTGCACATAGGTCTTGGAAAGCAGTTTATACCTGCAGAAGCCTGGCCTGATCTACAGTAGCTTAAGAACCTTACTAAAATAAAAACACTGATAAGCCAAGTTTGACTTTTATACTTCAAAACAATTTTAGGCACACCTCTAAAGTTCAGTTCAACTGGAATTAGATGATGCATCATTCATACGGATAGGAAAGACCCATGAAGATTTCTGCTCCATGAGAACTGCTGGAGACACAGCACCTCTAGTTTCAATAGAGGGAACTTGAAAGGCGCTTAGATACAGTACAATTGTGCTCAGCACAAACACTTAAATCTGAGAAGAAAAAACACATCTTTGCAAACTTCACTATTACACTAAGTAGCGAATGGGTGAAATATAAAAGTAAAATTTTCCATCTGCATCCACAACATTCAGAGATAAACTCCAAATATGGAGGTCCCTGGATCAGCTACATTAGCTGCTTGCTGGTGACACAGGGCTAAAACACAGCATTACAAACAGAAGCCCAAGCTTTCATATTGAAAACAAATTAAAGTCCTGCCATCATTCACAGAAAAAGAGCAGTTTTCAATTAAGAGGTTTTCTATCACACAGGGCATTACAGAGCTAACTATGAAGAAGAGGCTAATAGGCATCAGTAGTATGTCACTCCACCTTTTTATGGACTATCTCAAAATGACCATCAGATTTATGTCTGGAAAAGGATACATCCATGTAACAACAGCAGATAAACTGTTGGTTTCATTAGCAATCTTCTCTTGAGATTACTCAGAACATGCAAAATAGCATTTGTGATTCATTTCAGGTGGAGATCTAATCTTAAGCTCCTTAAATGTGTGCCACAGTTAGCTCCTATAACTGAGTACACCAAAATTGTCTTCCAACCTTCTCCATTTAGCTTCTTTTTAAGGAGTGGTGGGATCTGTGCTTACCTCCCTCATCTCACAGAAACAACTGCGTTACTGACCTTGTCCTGAGACCCCCAACAGAGATCTAAGGAGGCTGCTTTGGTATCAAGCTCAGGATGTTCCAGTTAGAATTATTTCCCCTACCTTGTTACGGCAATGGGAAACCAGTCACAGTACCATCATACTTAATGAGAACGCTAAATAGCAATGAGAGCTGCAGCCGCAATTCATGCTATCAAATAAATACACTGATGAAGGCTCAGTCAAGTCAATGTGCTAAATGGACAAGCAAGACATTCTCTCCTCGAATAAAAATCTGGTTTATGTGACGTGTGAACACCTGTTGATAATCCACTTTGGGCCGCCTTTTTTTCCGTGACTGGCTTCTTGCACGGGTACCACCAGCACTGGCACCCTCCGTGTGGGCAGTCCCGCTACCCACATCAGCTTCACCTCTGGCGGCCAGATGCAAACTGTCACCTGGCATCTTCTTTTCTCCAGCTCTGCCCAAGCGTTTCTGTTTCTCGCGCTCATCTTCTGCTCTCCCTCGTCCTGATCCAACTTTCCATCCAAGCGTCTGAGAGTCATTTGTCAGGGCTAGCTCCTCTGAGACAGTCTTTGAGTCAGCTCCCTTCTTTACCGAAGACTCCTGCAGTTTGAGTCTGTCAAACAGCTGTAAAAGAACATTTGTGTATATGACCACATTCATAAAACGAGAGGCTGCTTGTTTGGTATTTCTACATGGTATTTGCGTATACGATCGCAAATCAGAGCTCGCAATACAGAATTAGTGAAGAATCTTTACGAGCAATAAATACTGTTTTCTTGCCAAAGTCAGACCGTGACGTAAGGTGAATGGATCTCTTGCATGCACGAGTGTCTTTATGTGAGCACCAAGGAATTTAATTTGGGGAGCAAAACTGATGTGTGTAGCATTTAATTTTGTTCAGGAACAACAGAAAGCTACCAAGTTCCTCCATTAGCTCACTTTCCCCAGTGCTCTTGTAATGTTGTCAGATAGTGTTAGAGAGACTTCCATCCTTGTGTCCTCAGGCAGGACATGAATCCCTAAGATAAGGGGCCTCAATCAGCAGAGAGTGTATACTGAAAAAATGATGGACCTTTTGTGTTCCCCAAAACAACCTAAAAGAGGCTGTGTGGGTATTCTGGGAGGTGAGCAGACCAAAAACAATGGAAAAATAATAAAAGCTAAAGCAGCAGATCCAAAGCACTGTATGAACTCATTAATCTAAGAATATGTGGTGCTGAAACTGGCAAAGAAACTGCTTTTACTCTGGCAGCAGGCAAGCTTTTACGAAATACTAACAAATGAAAAGGATTCTCAGTTAGCCCATCTCTTCCCAGCAACAGGATGGAAAGCCAATCCCTGTGAGAGTGGGCTAAAGGAACAATGACAACTTGATTATTTTTAACTAATCTTTAAAAAAGGAAGGGTGGGATCTATCAGAATACAGATTTAAATGGCAGGAATTTGAAAGCAAATTCCTCACAATGAAACTGTTTAAAAGTTTTTGTGATGCTTCTCTGATGTTCAAAAGGCCCAGAGCTACGCCATTCCACAGGCACAGCCCTGTCACATTTTTTTTTCCTTCATTGTTCAGAAGTTCATCTATCATCTCTTCAGTTCTCAACTTTGTAAACATCTTTTTTTGCAGCTGGATCCTAGAGAGTGTCTTGCTTTGGAGCAACATGCAGAATCTTGGGCTTCACGGTACCTAGACGTACTGTTTCGCTGGCTGGAGACAGAAGACTGTTGCTCCGTGAACATTAGTATCGGACTTATGCACTGCCAAATCACCTGGCAGGACAAATGTGGACCGGATCAGTCACGGGTGCAAAAAATGCAGAGAACAAATAAATCAAAAACCACAGAGTGAGCTTACAGAAGGTCAGCATGTTGCACTAAGCAGTAGCAGCAACTGTGATCTGATACTAGCAACTCTAAAGTGGAACTTCTCTAACACTGAACTATGGCCAAAGTACTTTCAAAAAGGTTAGAAAACTGGTTTCCCTCCCGCCCTGTTCAAGTCATTTTAGAGTCATCTGTAATAAAAGGAGGTAAAATATTTCAAATGTAAATCTAGTTTTCCAATCAATGGTCCCCTTTTACTACTTTGAAAAAGGAGATACTAAAAAAAAAAAGAAAACTGGAGATGGTTACCTACCCGGGTTAGTGTGAGCTGAGGTTCTGCGTAGAAAGCTTTGCCCGTTACTGGTTTCCTGTATGTCTCATCCACATCTGTCAGGGCCTAGAAGAAGATAAAAGAAACAGAAGGGTCAAAACTAAAAGAAAACATGAAGAGGCTTTGGACCAGCTTTGTGTCATAGGATTATGAAATTATACTCTCTCTGAGAGAAAATCCATCCTAGGAACAAGCTGTGCTTTGGAGCTGGCTTCTTAATCATCTAAGTTGTACTGAGGTATAAAAGCAACAGCAAAGCCTAGCATCCGTTCCGTATTACTTGCAAACTCTTTCTGAGCCTTGCCTGCAAAATCCTTTCCCGCCCGCCACCTATTTCCAAACTTTTCACAGCCCCAGGCTCACAAATATTTAATAGCTGCTTTTCCATCCACTGTCTTTAAGATCTGCACGAGGTAGAACTCAGGGAAAAGCTTTTGCCACTGACATCCCAGTGACGTGTCAGTGGAAGAAAACGGAGAAGTGGCTACCACTATAAGAAGATTGGGTTTTGCAGAGAAAGCTTTGGAAGCTTCTGATGTTCCTCATATTCCACCTTCCTGGGTTCTTATACAAAACCTTTGAAGCTGTTGGGAACGCTTCAAGGCTGCTCCCTCACCTAAAATCTCTCTAAGATGGCTAGGCACCTCTCAGACGTACCAGTCCAACACCAAGCACCACTGAAGTCTGAAACCCGGCACTCAGTGCCAGAGCAAATTAGCTTTATGAACCACAATACCACATTAATCTTCTCAAAATGTAGTTTGCTTAAACCTGTTGCACATTTCAAGTTTTCAATATAGCAGTTATAAATCAAGGGCTGGAACAATAATTACCATATTCCAGAACTTGTCAAACGCAACCAAAAACCCTGTGCAGACTCCACGAAGCCCTTTGAAAGTGCGGATATGGACATTGATTTTTACACCATCTCGGACACAGCGATGAAGTTCCCCCAGGGGGCTGCCTTCATGGACTGAAACACAGAGAGAACATCAATGGTCTTCCACAAAATACAGATATATACACATATATATATAAAAAACATGTAGAAATCTACTCTACGTAGAAGTGTGGCAGATCTTGGTACAACACTTTTCTTCACAGCAAAAGAAATGAGAAGTCCCAGAGCAATGTAACGCACTGCAGTTGTAATTACTAGACTACCAAAACTCTCCTTACAGCAGGGACAGCAAAGACTTTAGAAAATATGAAGGTTTCACTTGACATAACCCATAGCCAAATCAGCGTTAGCTGAAAATCTTTTTGCTACATTTCAAAAACATACTAAGTAATGCTAATCTTAAATAAAAACAGTTCAAAGGGAACAGAAAGCTCACGGAAGCGGAGAGAGTTCTGCAGAAAAGACAAATGCCTAGTTAAGGCTACCTCAGATTAGTTACGATCTGTTAATAAAGTATTGTAGCAGATGTGTTCCTTTCCTTTACAAGATTCCTGAAGCAACAGATGACTCAACGTTCTTCAACTAACTAAACTGGATCAGTTTAAGTTGATGAAAATGTATTGTTTCAGTTAAAGTTTTTAGTAGCCAGCTGAACATCCTTCAAAGATGTACAAGTCTTCATCCTTCAACGATGTACAAGTCTTTGCCCAAGAAATAAAATTACTATAAGCAGCAGCCACCAATGAAACCATGCTAAACTGCAGAACAATAATGCTTTTAGTCAGGGCAAAACCAAAAGAATTCAGTAAAACATACAACTTACCTGGCAAACACAAGCCTTATCTGCACACTAGAAATCTTTGCAAGTGTAAATTATCTAGAGGCGTAGATATTATTTATTTTACAACTTCCACCCACGCCACGGTGAAGCCATTCCAGTGATAAATTACAGCTACCTGTTTGCTTGTGCAAACATAGGCACAGGACTGCTGCGCAATTCCTACTGAGAGTCACGGAAAAGTATTGGTCTAAAATCTCACACAGTTCTTCATATTAATAAAAATATCTGAGTCAGAGACGACCTCTCGCCTTGTGCTTTAGGGACTACGCATTCAAGGTTTGATTTACACGCTAGAAAATGCATCCTGTGAGTGTAAAATGCTACCGTAGGACAGCTGACCCGCGTATTTGGCTGCATGGTAATTCTTAGGCACAGCAGGGAAATCTAAAGTGGTTTCCTCTGAATTAACCTAATCACATTTATTTTTTGAGATCCATTGTCTTCTTGCCAGCCCTCTCCAGCTGGATAGCTGGAGAAAATTGCTTTCACACAGAGCATAAGCTGTCTCAGTACCTCCCAGCTTTGCTTATGGGCATCTTTTCATGAGTCTCTGTGCTTCCTTCAGCCTAACTGATGGTGAACTTATGTTCTGAATTCACAGGTCCATCACGGGAACCACAGATGACACCATCACTACATCAGATTGATGCTTTTAATCAGATAACGGTATTTTTTCGAACCAACCCTGAGAATTTACAGCATCGTTTTACATTTAGATATTTTAGATTCCTATGTTCCTTTTACATAGGAACTTTATCTACAACTTCTTATAAAAATCCAAGTACAATCTTTATTTCCAACTATGCCTTTGCTTGTCGGCACCCCATTAGGCCTGGTGGAAAACACTATTTTACAGCTCTACCGAATCTAGACAATACATGCTCTTCCCACTTTTTCCTGCTGCGTAAGGTTCCAGCTTCACCAGGGCAAACCTTCAACTTCACCTGATCAAAAGGGCAGAACACATCATCCAAAAACCTTTCAACAATCTGATATCTACTTCTCAGAAAAAATAAAACCAGCAATGCAAGGAATTTATTTTTGCAACATACCTCTTCTGCAAGCATCAAAGCCTGTAATGACCAGGCTCTGCGTGCAGCTAGATTTGCCTGTGGCTTGTGATGCTGTTAAGTACCGGTATTAGTAATTTTTCAGTCCATAGGGAAAAGACTTACCTAGTTGGTTTTGTACTCAAAATCCAATCCCTATTTGTATAAAATAAGCACATGCTTAATACCAGGATTCTGAAGATGACAAGAAAACTACTGTAAGCCAGAGGGCAACTACACCAGGAAGAAGAAAATAAAGATCCAAACTCTGGTTAAGTTCAAGTCCCTGTCCTCAGGTTAGACTTTATTAAGAGGCAAGACTGAAAAAAAAAAAGAGCAAAGCAAGTCAGAACAGTCGAAATAACTCAGAACGCTATCAAACGCCTTTCTAACTGCTCTGTGGTAACCGCTTGCACGTGAGTTCTCTGACCCCTGGTAAATGCAAAGTAATTAGAAATAGCTTCTCCTGAACTGATCCAAAACAGGCACGGCAAAAGTAGCTTCCTTTTTACTTTTATGGCTACTGAAATCACCCCTCATGACAAGCAAAATTTTGGTTCCATTTTACATTTCTGACACACTGAATTTAAGGAACACATCATACCTTGTCACAGCTACCTGGGAGCACAGCATCACGACTGTGGGATGCAGTAAACCACATATCACAGTTACTTCCAGAGGCAGCTACCGCCCTAGAACCCAAGCTTGAAACGCTGGCCCACCTGCTGTGCAGACAGGCCCCCTACTTACAGGGAAAGCACACAATTTGGCTACAAATTATTCTTAAAACTCTCCAGACTCCTGAATAGCACTTTGTATGTCAGTTGTGCCAGCCGCCTTCGAAGTCCACACTGTCCAGCCTTAGATGTGTGGATACTAAATACGTGCTCTTAATGGAAGCATGTAATTTACTTGCTAGATCACCAGTAAAGTTAATTTTTACAGAGATTTTTTCAATTTCCATCATAGTAACCCAAATACACATTCTTTGTATTAAGACCCTAAATAAATATTTAAGGTTAATTCTTTTGAAATCTGACACCAACAGAACCTCTGCATTTGTGCAGAATGCTAAGTTGACATGATATTTAGGATCATGCAGCACCTATGGCAATGAATATATTATGTTTTGGTGTCTCGGCAAGAAGAAAGTTCTGCTTTGAGCATTCAGAATTGAACATTTTGGACTTTTTTATAAAAAGAACAGTAAGGTGATGCTGGTAATTAGAAGAGATACTTTGATTCCAATAAACACCCCGTATTTTTAATTAACTGCACTAAAGGTACATCTCATTTGCTATCTGGTTCTTGGCATAAGTGCACAAGCTGCACCCTTTCATGTTTAGGGGCTATTGCCCTGACTGCACGCATAAATTTAGACAAGAAGCTTGTATCATCATCACAGATGATGAATTTAGCAACACCACTGCTGCCTCCCACCTCAACCCACTGTTCTGTCATCATGTTACTAGAAACGCCAGCGCTGTGTTCATGCCCTCAGGTTGTACAGTTAGTAGCCAAGACACAGCAGTGCGTTACAGACTCCTGCTGAGGTTATGATTTAACTATGAGCTGCACGGACTCAAATCTGATTCCTGGTTTAAAAAGAGTACTTTTGAAAGCACAAGAGTTTCTCATCCTTTTTTCCTTAAAATCAAGAGGATGAACGTAATTAACCAAGTAACAGAGGAAGACATCACCGTAACAAAATCTGTGTCACCTCCGAGAAAGCAGTTCTGTGAAATGCCCCGTTCCTCATTTCTGCACACAATCTTCCCAGCATGCCACCTAGCACGCAACTATCGCTTTCCACCCAAACTCCATCATTTCCCCCCCCGAGCCCCCTACGCCCCGCC
>NW_008824047.1:1098797-1106340 GCF_000699105.1 Pygoscelis adeliae
CCGCCTCGGGCCCGAAGGGGCGGAGCTGCCTCCGCCCGGGGCGCGGGGCCGGCCGGGAAGGCGCAGGTCCCCCGGTGGTCCTGCCTTTTCCCTCCTCGCTGCATCGTCAGTTAACTCCCTGGTGCAAGTCCACCGCTGGTCTCCGTACCGGGGCCTCCCTCTGCAGCCCACCCCGGAGCCCCCCGGCCGTTCTGGGGGCGCTCCCCCGGCCAGGGACCTCGCCCCACCTGCCCCGGGCAATGAAACGGCACCTGGGCAAAAGGTGGCTGCAATGTAATTTGCATGTTAATCTGTAAATGGGTATACAGTGCAGAAACATTTCTCCGAAGAAAAGCAAGGCAACGTGTGTCAATGCTGCAGAGGGGCTTTGCTGTAACGGATTCCACCACCCACCATAAATCCTTCATAACTGGTTCCTGTACATTTAGTGCTTCCTGTCACGGCAATACAACATCAGCCAGAGGTTGTGGATGATGGGAACAGCCAGAGGAAACACCTCTTTCTTCACCGGCTCACAGCGCGGGACTTCTGCAGCTATAGAAATACCTGTGAGCACAGGCATAGGACACAGGTCGAGCTGCGTGTGCCACTAATGCCACTCTACTTCTTGAACCTTAGGAAGATTTATTTTCTCCTACTGCTACGAAGTCATATATATGACTTTATGCATAAGGATACCACAGGGAGTTTCTCTAGCATTTATATGAATACAAATTAAAGGCCACGGCTGTACAGACAATCCGTATCTTGGTTCCAAAGTCTGCATCCATATGTAAATGGATATGTTTACTTATTACATATTATTGTAAGGATGAGTTCATTAGAAAATGGTCTGGGGATAAGACCTAATACACACACACACACACACAATGTACATACATTCTACAATATTTGTGTATCAGGTAGTCATAATATATATCATAAAAAGCCTACATAATACTTTCCAAGCATGAATCATGGTTGCTAAATTTTTTTTTCCATCTTTCCTCAGAGTGCAAAATCCAAATGTTACCACCTCTGGAACAGCTGCCTTATATGTAATGTCCGAAGTCAGGCACCAGATAGTACCATATGGCATATCAAAGTCAAGTAAATTACACTTGTGTTACAAGACAAAAAACCCCAAACAGACAGGAAGTTCTTAGCAGTAAATGACTGGTGCAATGATTCAGTCTCGTCACCTCTCAATCCCTCATATCCTCTTCCTGGGAATTATACAGCCCATTCTACAAACTAAAAGTGATAATGCGTTCTCTCACTGCATGCACTGAACTGCTCAGTATTAGCACACAGCAGTAGAGGGGAAGCCCTGTGCTATTATAAACACGTAGACTCATTGTTTAATCTCGGGAAGAAACTGCAAAGTAGTAGTTTACATCACTACCTGTTTAGTGTTTTTAAAAAATAAATAAATAAATAAACAATGCACATTGCCTTAAATGTTTACATTCTTCCTGTGGGAAGAAAAGGAGAAACAGAGAGTAGGCTGCTACATGAATTCATGGGAAACTAACTCAGTGCTGACCTTCTTCCATCACATTTGATTCTTTCTTTCTATTTTTATGGCCTGTCCCAACTGCTGACTATCTCTTCCTTAGCAACAGCTTGCCAGATTACTGTTCTAGCACCGTGTTTTTGAAACCAGTATGGTTAAAAGCAGTAATAATATCCTTATAAATACGACTATAATGATATAACAGGTATTTCTATATTGAAATAGGTTATTTCCCTCAAATTCCAGTCACACTGGGACAAGCCCCTTTACATTAGCAGAAATATTTCTGCTCTGAGAGGTTGTATGATTTAACTGTTTTGACAAAGGGTCTTAACTGATAGTTCAACCAGAACAAAACTGCATAGACAAGGCAACACAGACTCCCCGCTTCCCTCTAACTAACATGTATTGTCAGGACTGCTACATCTGTGTCATCCCCAGGAAAATCAGAGAACAGCAATACAAATTCTTGTTAGCACCCTCTTTGCAGGCACCAGGAACATTCCCCTGTGTTGCTACCTTTCACTCTGGTGCACAGCAGGAGACAGATGACTTCCCAGACCGCGGAAGACGAGAGCGCAATGCCTACCCACATCCTAACAGGATTCAAGTCTGTACAGTATCTTTATTATTAACTTCCCTGTTTGGAACTTTCACCAATTACTAGTAAAAGTCCCAGGAATGAGAAAGGCCAAGTAATAAACACAGAAGGGAAAGTTTTGTTTCTTTGGGTTTTTTTAATTTTTAAAAAGTATAAAAATCCTGTACATTTGACAAAAGCTTTTAAAATCAGTCATAGGAAATGGCTGAGCTACTCCATTTCCTTTCTGTAAGAATCAGAGACATGAGGCATTTGAACAGTTTGTCACTAATCTGACTAAACACACTAGCCTTGAAATTTAATACTAAGTGCCAGTTGAAGTATTCTGGACCGTCTCAGTTGAAACGAAAATCAAAAGAATCATTTTCTCTTCTGCTTTTGTCAGTTCTAATATGCAATGTTTTTTTATAGTTCGGCAGTTCAGTAAAGTACCTCATGGTTTAAATGCTATAGAAATGCATGAAATTTCTATACACTTTTTCTACATATATGCATGTACAAGGAGCAGTCTTAATTTATGATGAGTTCTTAACATTCAAAATACAATATGATTTTAGGTTTTCCACATGGGCATACCCTTGTATGTCAGACAACATACCAGTGTCTTTTTTTCAGGCAATGACAGTGCTAAAACCAATGTAGTTTTGAAGAGGGTTACAGGTTAAACTCTGCCAGCCACCATTCATACTCCTCACTTGCCAACAACCCAAGCAGAGCAAAACGTAAACTACCAGTTATACTTATCAGAGATATCAACTATCCGCAGCCAGAATCTCAGGATATTCCTCCCAGAACTGGTCCCCAATAATGTCACAGTGCAGGGGAACGACTTTAGTCTTAGTCCGGCTCACTTCAACTTCCTTTTCTTCCGTTTCCTTTGGCAGTTTTATTTTCTTAGTCATGACTTCATTAATCTGAAAATACAGTTGACACATTAGCAGACATGTCAGACTCCAGAGGGGATTCACAAATGGACAAGAAACAAAGCTACAACAAAAGCAGCTGTCAACCCTATAGCATGCTACAGAATTTGAACACTGAATCTTTTGAAAGAGAGTCTGTTCTCAATTCAAAGGCTAACACATGAGCAGTTCAAACTGCATGCCACCTTCACATGGCTTGAAGAAATTACCTGCAAATTCACATAATCCATTGCAAATATTCTTGAATAAAATACAATACTTTATTTGGAGCTATATAAAACAAATGGGAAACCTTCCAAATGTCTACAATTACCAAGAAAAAAAAGTATGTATAAGAAACAAGCAGAATGTATTTCCAGGTGGGAGCCTCTGTCTGTTCTAAGTAGTTCAAATGAAATAATAGAATTCATTGGCCAAAATTAAATTAAAAAAAAAAAAAAAGGATTATCAGTTTTTTACATACAGAAGTTGAAAGGCTGAACAAGTTATGGAGAACTCTCAGCATAGGCTGATCAGATCCTGATCACACGAAACATACATCTTTCTAATTAAGATGTCCTACTACAGAAGGACACTAAGGCCATAAACATTTATGATTTTCTGGGGTCTCATCTCATACAAGACACAGGACAGGTATTTCTTAAACTAATTCTGCATCAATTATATAATCCAAGAACGATGAAAGTTTCCAAGTTATCATTAAAAGGAATTCCCCACTAACAGCTGCACTCCTTACTATGCTTCTTTACAGAAGTAGAAAAGGACTAAGCATACTACGAGCTGAGCTACCTTACTGGACAAAAGTTTGTAATTCCTTTGCGGTGGCAATACTTGGGATCTAATCCTGTGAAGAGCCTGGCACAGGCTCCAATTATTACCATATCAAGCTGACAGCAGTCATTAAAATGTAATTTTTCAGGAAACAGAATACTTCCTCCATTTTCAAAGCATGTAACACTAAGAAACCAACCATATGATTCATTAAACAAGGGAGATTTACTTAGCAAATACATCAGTCTTGTGAAATTCTACATATATATTGTCATCTGTTGATACACATTTTATCTCAACAGTCATAATTTGTATCTAAGCCAGACTTCAGAGACCAGTTTTCATACTATACTCTATATATAAAGATATTTCAAAAACACATCCAAAACAATTAGTCATCTTACACATCATTATATGGCAAATATGGTTAGTTTTAAAATATATTTATACATAGACATACATTTGGGATACATCTGGTGATCTTGCAGTGTAGCTTGTCTGCCATAGCGCAGCTATTTAAAACATGAGCATGAAGCAAGTGGTAATATAGTTTCCTACCTTCTGCCATATTAAGACAGTTCCTTTTCTATACATCAAAGGTTCATTGTTGTAGTTGATGTTGAATTCAGAAAATAAGATTTCATTCTTATCTCCAGCCAAAGTTCCCTGACAGGAAATGAAAAGAAAAAGTACTCTTATAGAAAACAAACAAGCAAGCAAACTGAATCTCTAGGGTAGAAGATGGGTGAATATTGGAAGTAAGATTGACGGTTACACAGAATTTTTACCTTTAAATTACAAGGTTTAATTACCTCTCCCCAGAGGAATTATTTCCAACTGCCAAATGAGGAAATTAAAACAGAGAGGTTTTTTATTACATTTTCAAGACAAATAGAAGAAAGCCAACAGACTCCAGGAGAAAACAGAAATAATCTGCTGATGTCTGCACAATGAGACAAAATACTACAGAAGGGACTGGGAATCAATAGCAGCTGAATCCTGCCATGGTACTTCATGCTTACGGATACTGGATGTTTATATGACATTTTTAAGATTTCTGGACTTGCTAATTAAGAAATCAAAATCCTGCTAATATTTGACCAAAAATACATTATTTGCTGATCATATTAACATCTGTACAATTCAAGAAGTTGTTGAATCTACACCCGCAAAATTATTACACTTATTACCCAGCCAGGGCTGCTGGGTAGGCAAGACACAGCTTAGCAAATCTCATGATTTTCTTTGTAGCTAGTTTAAAGAAGAAAAAAAAAAAAAACAAAAAAAACCCGCCTTGAGAGAGTCTTACCTGAGAAAGTACCTGTGCTTGCACTGGTGTCAAACCACTTCGCTGTACAAGCATCCAAAACACTGTATTATAGAGATTATTAATATGGCCTACAGAAAAAGAGAAAAGAGTGAGAGAAAGTATTTACCAAATCTGAGTGACTACTCAGAAAAAACAACTTCATTTCCAGAGTCATAACCAAGAAACAGCCACGAATAAAGGGGAATTAATAATATCAGTTGCTAGAGAAGATACAATCTTTCTGATTCATTTTTAAGGTATTGCATATCGTAAGAATGACAAGAAGATGGATTTCATTATAAAATTTCAAAAAGGGAGAGCAGAGGGTGAAGGGTGTTTATGTGTAACGTAAATTATCTTCATTTGAGCAACAGGGACTAGGTACTAACGAAAGCCTAGAAATGAAATCCAACTGTCTGTTCTAGCATGGAAAAAACAGCGCTTTTGATTACTACAATTTTGCTACATGGTGTGAAGTTGAACATTCACATCTCTTCATTAAAGAGGATTACCTTGGCTAAACAAACCTGGAACATAAAAAATAATAAATGAATTATATTAATAATTCTAATATTTTCTGGGCTGAAATCACTCCCAGCATGCAACAAATATAGTTGTATCCTGAAGACTCAGAATTTCAGCCAGTATTTCCATACCCATACAAAGCCCAAAACAATTCTAAGATTGTTTATTTAAAACTACCACCCTACCTGCTGTTCTTTCACTGACGCCTGTATGTACAAATACACTGGCAATAAAGGCATTTCTATTCAGAGAGGAAGAGAACTCAACTGCACAAATCTCTGTTTTCTAGAAATGCTTACAATCTGCTTGTCTCCAGCTGAGGTAGTCCTTTAAATTTTGGTTGCTGGGATACAACACAATTCGTCCATCAAATCCTGGTGGGTACAGAAGTTGCTGGTCCTTAAAGTAATCCTTCCAATAGAAAACGTAACTTGAGGCAAATTGGGAGACCACATGAGTCATGAACTTACTTGCAAACACAAAGCAAAAGGAAAAAAGAAAGAAATATGTCAATATGATTATATATCTGTGATTATCTGAGGTATTAGTAGCAATAATTCTGGTGGACAGCAGCGTTTCTTAAATAATGGCCCAACATATCAGCTACGGCATAGATTCTTCTGAAGAACAGGAAGTACTGAGAATCAAGTAAGAGAGTTTGGAAAAGGAAACATTTTGTTAAAAGAATATTTTTTCTAACAATGTTTGTTTCTAATGTTTGTTTTATCAAAACTTTTTTTAAAACTCTCTATCACTGAACATATTTTCCTGAAAGATCACATGCAAAGAGTTCCCGTGAAGAACCTGAACTAATTGTAGTGTATACACCCAAACACAGCCCTACTCCTAACCTCTGCGTGTAGATAAAGGCAAATCTAAAGAAGAATTACAGATTTAGAGAGAGATGTTAAAAACAAGTTCACTTCAGTATCAAAGCAGCTGTTACCTTGCTCTTCTTTTAAACCATCTACTCTTCTTTTTGAAAACAAAACTATATTCATCGCTCTGTCCATAAGCAATAGCAATATCCTCCAACTCTTGCATCACTGTCTGGGCACACTTGGTCATCAGATGAAGAGCACGGTCATCATTTGGCTTTTTGAACCCATGCTGCTCAGAAAACCTTCAAAGCAAAAATGGTTAAATAAGAATACCTTAAAAAGCTACTAAAAATGCTAAGCCATTCATTTTCCTCATATTTGCTTTCTGTGAATATTGACTTCCAGTATCCTGTCAATACTGACAGAGAATTCCCTTCAGGTATGAAAAGCAGTAACAAAAACCCTCTTTTTATACATTCTGGATAACTCATTCTCCTTCCCATCTGTATCTCACCCTAACCAGTCCTTCAAAATGACCGGGTTCTGTATTTTACTTGGAAAAGGGTGACAAATACTACTTTCTGTAAACTCACTTTCTCCTAGGGTGCCTTTTATACTCGGTCCAACAAGGGCAACATTATCAACGAACTCATCAAGACCCGACAGCTTTACCAGAACCTCACGTGACCGAACCAGAGATCAAATCCCCAGCAAGAACATGTCACTCACCACTCAAGAGAACACTGCGCTATTCATCCCGATGAAAGGCGAACGCCACACAGACACTGACTCCAAACACAAGTCAGTATCCCTGTATACCAGCTGCCGTGTCCCCGTCCCACCCACCCCCAGCACACCCAAGGCACTGGTGTACCATTTCTCTGCCACCCTGCTGAAAGCACAGCTCTGAAGCAGCCCGTGGCCCTTGAAGACAAACACCCGTAGTAGCTCCGTGCCCAGGAAAGGCCGAGTGAAGGGTCCGTAGGGATCAGGGGGGCAAGGAGGATTTGTAACCCCTGCACCTGCAGAATCCCCAGGGGTCGGGCGGGGAACAGCCAAGGCCAACTGCAGGGCACCAGTCAGGATCCCTCCGGGGGC
>NW_008824047.1:1107074-1122033 GCF_000699105.1 Pygoscelis adeliae
CCCGCCGCCCCCCGCGGCCCCCCGCGCAGGGGGAGGCCAAGGGCCCCCTCAGGGTGCTGCACATCAAAGTGGAGGAGCCCGAGCCGGAGGAGGGAGATCCGCCGGGCTGCCGCGGGGACAGCAGGGAGTCGGGGGGCGAGTTCAGGTGCTCCCCAGCCCCGTGGGGGGGTAAAGAGGAGGCCCGCGGCGCCATCAAGAGGGAAGGGGACCACAAAAGGGGCAGCGGAGAAAGCCAGAACGAGGTGAAGGTGCTGGAGAAGAGGGGGAGTGGGAAGGAGCCCTGGAGAGGAGGTGCTGTCAAAGTGGAGCCGCCTGACGTGGCCTTTGAGGCCTGCAGGGTGAAGATGGAAAAGGACGACGGCCCGGCTGGCTCCCTGTGTGGGCCTGCTCGTGCCAGCACCGACGACCGCAAGGCGCAGCGGTGCGAGGGGTTTGGGATCCTCCCTGAAGACCTGAAGATCCCAGTTGTGTTTCACTCCTTACCTCCCGGGACCCGCATACAGATCCAAGGCCCTCTGCCGCCAGAGCTGATCCATGTGACTAAAGTGCCGGTGAAACAAGTGCCACTTAAAATGCAGTCTTTACTGGAGCCTTCAGTAAAGATTGAAACTAAAAATGTTCCCCTCACAGTACTGCCCTCCGATTCAGGTATTACGTTAAGAGAGCTTGCAAGGGTTCAGTAAGTGGCACACAGTCGACAGGTTATCAGATAGGAGAACACAAGTGGAAAGGTCGTGTTAGGGAACCATCCCTTCGGATAGACGAGTCTGTACAACTCTCTTCTTCAGCGTAAGATGTAAACATACGGGAGCAGAGAGTTCTCTAGTGGTTTCTTACAATCAATGCAGTTTTGTCTGCTTGCTCCCTGACTACATTAAACCCCTTATAACAGTGTGCAGAATTGCATTGAGTTGTGATTGCAAGTTTAAGGTCAGGAACCTGCTTGATTTTTTAAAGCTATGAAGCATTCATACACCTCTCTGAGAAAATTTGGACATGTTAAATGAGAAACTTTTTGAACCACCTGGATTAGAAGCTTACTTTTTCTGAACAATATCTAGGCTTTCAAAATTAATGACTTAAAGTGAGGTCTTAAAGACTAGAAGACTTTTGCCCTTTATTGATAACGTGAGAGAGTTCATTTCTAAGCCTTTTTCAGAGAGGAAATTGCTTTCTCAGGGATCAGTTGTGAGGGGTCTGGAGGTTCATCATGTCACCAGCTCAATTTAAATGCAGTCTGTGTTTACAAAGAGCCAAAGCTGGGTGTCGTGTAACAGTCATTTGGTAACACAGGTTCCTCCAGCAAAATGAGTGTCCAAATCTGAGAAAAGAATGAGAGAGGGGAAAAAAAAACCAGCAAGAAACCCAGAACAGCAGCAACCTCAGCTGAGAAGCCAGGGACTGCACAGGTGTGGGACTAAACTGCCATACCATCATTAGATCTGGTCCCTGCATCGTTAGGGCTTTGGATACTAGTTCAGGTGGTGATGACAAATTTGCAGTGATACGGTCTATGCTATACAATGGTTTATAAATTTGTAAGTTTATAAATTCATAAGAAAACAATCTAGCCAAATGAAATCCAAACCAGTGTGTTAGCAGTCCCATATGGGTTTGTTGGGGCTTTGTTAATAATATGTAACGAAAGCCAGGTAAATGATTCCTTACGCAGTGGTTCTGTGAAGGTTAGTGGAGGATACTCGCTTAGCCTTAGCTATTTTTCTAGGAACTGCTCTCCAAATGTGCATCAAGTTTCATGTGTTCCAAAGCTCCAGCGATTCTTTTGACTTGCCAAATATCCTCTTGATGTACTATTGAATGTAACCTGTGTTGCATATATTGCCTGGAAGATGATCATCTTTCCTCGTTTTGTTGCATAGGTATGCCAGATACTCCATTTAGCAAGGACAAAAGTGGCCATGTAAAGCGTCCAATGAACGCATTTATGGTGTGGGCTAGGATTCATCGGCCCGCCCTAGCAAAAGCTAACCCAGCTGCCAATAATGCAGAAATCAGTGTTCAGCTTGGATTGGAGTGGAGCAAACTGACTGAAGAGCAGAAGCAGCCCTATTATGATGAAGCTCAGAAAATAAAGCAAAGGCACAGAGAGGAATTTCCTGGTAAACATGTATTTATTTATCTGGATGCTTTAGGAGTGCAAATTTTTTGAAACGTGGATCTCTTTCATTAGAGCAACTAATAGAGTTAGAAAAAAATTACAGAAATATCAAGCGCGCAGTCCTCCTGTCAGCTTTCTGGTGCCTGGAAGCGCATTAATTTTTTAAAGCATCCAAAATGATGTTTCATCCTTCATAGCCTCTCATGTTTCTTATGGTCTTAGACCACCGCAGCTACAGCAGCTCTTCTGAATGCTTTAGTAGTCTAATGGCTAGATAGTGAGTTTATTGTGAACATGGCCTGCTGTATCATTTTACACGCTCCGGAAAGAGCTGACCAGGTGGCCTGTGGTGACACATGCATCCATTCCCTAAAAGCAGGAAAGGGAAATGCCACAGGAAGCACAAAGGGCATTGTATTCTGTGGGATTCTTCAACATGTAGACTTGGGATTCCCAAATAACGGTGTGGAAGATGATGTTTCTCAGCCTTTTGTCAAAAGGGTTAAAAATTTGCACCCGTAACAAATTCATTTCTCCATAACACTGCAGTTCAATAAAACAGAGCATAAGTACTTTGAACACTCTTTAAAAGCTGTTGAGATACCAGGTGTCATGATCCTTTCTCTCTCTGTTGTAATTCTGCTAGTTCATGATTATGGCTAATCCAGGTAGACAAGATCTGACTAATTTGTCATAAACACACAAAAGATAAGAGCAGCACTCTCCTCTCTCCTTGCACCCTTAAAAAAAAAAAGTCTTTAAAGTTGCATTAAGAGTTAGCCTGTGTAAGAAACCAAGCTGCTCCGTGTAAATTCGTAATATATTTATACATCTGTTAGTGTTTGGTTAATGTTGTAAGTCAAAGGCAAACATACTCCTCCAAATCTATACAGGATTCCTAGTGGGTCATATTTTCCATTGTCTTTTGTAACCTGCAGGTATATGTGAGACTTAAGGGGTTAAGGAAACAATCAGGAAAGATCCACATTTTGAATATAGTCATGGTTTTCTTTTGCACTGAAAGCCCATGGTACAGTGTCGTGTTCTCCTTAACATGCTTTCCTCAGCTGTGCCACGTCACTCCCCACTGTTCTGTATTTCTTTGTCTCACAGTTACTATTTAGTAACATAAAAACAGTGCCCGAATATGTCCATTTTATTTCCACCTCTGATAAAATGCCCCATTTGCTAGGTCACTGAAGCAAATGGAGTATTGCCATTGACTATAGGAGCAGTTTTTGGACTCAATTTTTTTAGATACTTCAGAATTACAGATATCATAGCTTTACGTAAAGAATGAGACCGTCCCAAAAACTGGATGTCTGCATCTTTTTTTATCTCTGACAGGTTGGGTCTATCAACCACGACCAGGCAAAAGGAAGCGTTTTCCACTGCCTGTCTCTGCTGTATTTTCCGGCGCTTCTCAGAGTATCATCGCTACAAATCCAGCTGGCATTTATCCCTTCCAGTCACCTGCTTACTCTGTTCTCATCCCCAATGTTAAGAACAGTATTGGACATCCAGTCTGTGAGTTTTCAGTAGTGAATGATTTTAAAAATGCAGAATTTACCTATTGTAGTAAAAGTTATACATATGGTAGTGTAGATATAGTTAAAACAATTTCTCAGTCTTTCTTGACACCACTGTTTCTATCAGTCCTCCTCTGCACCACACCTCTGCCTCCTAGTCTCTACCTACTGTTTCCTGAGTCTCTTAAATTCTTCTGGCTTCTTCATTGCCCACAGATCCCTGTTACTGTCTTTGTAGCTCCTGGTTACTTCCTGCCACCTCTTAGTCTTTTTGGATCTCTGTTACTCAACACTTGCTTCCTGTTAAGCTACAGCTGTTTCTTTTTCTTGTTCTTTCTCCACCTCACATATACCTTACCTCACCAACTCTAACTGCACTAGTTAACTGCCCTGCCCTACTAAGCCTGAAAAAGCTTGTTAGCTTAGCCCATGGCACCTCCACCCTGATGTTAGTGGTGAGTTCCTTGGTGGTGAGGGCACCATTGCTCTAGAGCAAATGCTCAGCAGCTTAGACTGCTTACCAGAGGCAGCAGACAGAATTGTCAACAAGGTCATCAAAAAGCAAGTTAGTAGGGTATTAGTAAGGCGTGTGCTGCAATAGTAAAGCAGTGACTAAATCTGAAAAAGAAATTTTTCATTTGCACATTTTCCGTGAACGGTTACTTAGGTATCTGTTCTCTATGTAGTTGTAATGAACTTGCACATGCCCACAGTTTGAGCATACATAGCTCAGCTTTTATACAAACAAAAATATAGTTACAGGAGGAATGCATTAAAAAGTTGCACCTAACCTGGAAGTCAATATGGGCAGTGAAATAGCGTGTAGTGTGAGAGCCCACAGCCAAGTGTAATAGCTGTCCTGCATATTTTGTAGCGCAAGAGCTCTGGCTCTGTCAGGGCATGGATAGTGGATTTCAACAACAAACAGCTTAGATCCAGGCAATGTCATTTTTCTCTTTAAGCGCACTGACAAGGGCTGCTCTCTTTATAATGAGACAAGAAAATGAAAGGCTTGTTCATGCTGTGTGGTAATATTCGGAGATGTAAAAGAGAACGCTCAGCTTTGTTCTGGTGAAGTTCTGAGTTAGTGATGTGATCCTTTCTCAAATCCTTCTGTAAATCTGACCAAATAAAGTATTCTTTGTTTTCTTACCCTAGTATATTTTATAATGTTATGTTGTCCTCAGATGCTACTATGTTTCATTCCAGAGTTTACTATCCTATTGTGGTTGAAATGATTATTAAATACAAACTGTAAAAATCCGGACACATTTAAGTCCTGTTGACTTGAAATTTAGACTCTTAAACTAGGTAGTGGGGTTTGAAAACACTTATGCAATGTGTGTTGCGTAAGGGCCCCGTTGACATGAGGTGTGATTTCAAAGTGTATGTTCAAGTGTATGTTCTGCAGAACATTTCAAAGTGATATTGGCTAGTGGGTACGTTCATTGGTGAAACAAATAAGAGAACATATCGGAGAGTAGGGTGTTTTAACTGTTGCTTCTGCCGCTCACTGCTGCTTTGGCACCACACAGATTTGTTAAGATTTTGGCTCGCTCCAACTCAGCTAGCAGGCTTGGGAGGTCTTCTGAGCTTCAGGCACTAAATGCACGCTCCAGCCCCTTTCTGTGGCCATATTAGGACAAGACACAGCCCTCACCAGCCTCACAGCCTCAACACTCACTAGCCAATTCCTTCTTCTTTCACCCTTGGGTTTCTGTAGAAGGAAGTGTGCATGTGTGGGCTCCAAACCCATCTGTCAGAACACATGTAGGCCGAATGGTGTATGACTGTGAGTTGCAGGGAAGTAACGCTAGAAAGTGTTTTGGGAGAAATGGTTCTGGCTCTGGCTGTGGTTTGCTACACTGCTGTTTATGAAATCTCTTCCTCTATTCATGTCTGATAAATAACTATTCTGTTTCCTAAAGGTGAGTCTCCTTCTACCATCCGTCTGCCGGCTTCCTCCATTCAACATGCTGGTCCAATTGCTCTTTTCCAGACTACTAGTGCAAGCACCACATCAGTGGCTGTTCCAGCTCCGACTCTGCCCCTGCGCCCTGTAATTTCACCACAGCAATTTGCTGAACCTGCTCAGACAGAAGCTCTTGATGTATCATCTGGGCTCAATTGCTCTCTGAAGAGACCTGCACCAGTTTTCCTTGAGAGCTTCAGCAGAAACCCAAGTAACATAACCACCACTAATGGCAGATTTCCTGTCTCTAATAGAGAGCCCCCAAAGGAGTACCCAGGGGTTTCTGTTTTTCCTAGAGGTGTACCTCTTCCCCAGGCTACCCCTTTTCTTCACTCACATCTCTATGAGTCTCCTCCCATTGGTCAGCCAGCCAGCCTGTTTGGAGTATCTCCTCGGTTTTCGTTTCACCACTCTTACTTTGTACCTGGACCTCACTATTTCCCCTCAAGGTAATTAAACCCTTCATTTCAATACCAGTAAGAAGAAATGCTAAAAGGCAGGGAGTCTTTTGACTTACAGAACGAAGATGGAGCATTCAGAAGGAAAGGTGCTCTTATGTTCCTACAGATCCTGTGTGGTGGGACCTGCTGGCCTGAGCCTGCTCATAATATATGCCCAGTTATTGAAGGCTCCATAGTACTATTGCAGTAATTGGCACTCCCAAGCCCACAGTAAATAGAATTATCTTCTCTTTATTTTATGCATCTAAGTGCAGTTGATTTCTACAGAAAAGCATTAGGTAGAGATAGTGTAAATATATTTTGAAAATTATTGGATAGAATTAAAGTAGGTGTGTGAGATGTCTCCCGGGTACTATGATTGCAGCTGTCATAACTACCAATACTTCTGAAATCCGGCCTGGTGGGAAATGTCTTCAGAATTCTTATTTAAGTAGTAATTCCTAGTTTTTCCTTTGCAGTCTCTGGGCAGTCAATCGGAGATCACCTAATCAAAGAATTTACAAGCTAACACATGTAATATCCCGTGGGTATTTCTTAAGCTAAGCATGCACAGAAAGCACCAGTGCCCTCCCTGCAGCAGGTGTGCTGCTCAAACGCAAAAAATCTGATGGCCTACTGATGCTTGTCTTTGTAAGGCATCATTTTTCTTTCATGACTGTGCAATATCAAACATAACAAATTATTATGACTATTAGACTTAAATTCTGCCCGTTTATACATTGCTCATTCCTACTAATAGCAACAACCAATATGTTCCTATGGCAATAAGACTGCCTGGTCATAAATTAGGGCTGATGATGACCCATCAAACTCAAAAACAACTTAATGAGCTGATAAGTGCAATACAAGATATTTCTATTTTTGAGGCCCTTTAAAGAAACACAGGGCATGTATTCCCAAAATTGCTAAAGGTGAACTTTACTTAGCCCTTGGTATCTGGAATTAGACAGTTTTGTGAGGCCTCCGAGGGAGAAGAGTGTTCTTGTACCATGAAAGACTGTTCTGAGTTCACACATTAATGGACTTCTGAAGGCTGCCACCTTTGCTAATGCCAGGATCTTTCTAATACAATGATTTATAAATTCACACTCCTATAAATTCATTTCTTGCATACAAGAATCATAATTTCTGAGTAGCACTGACACTGCAAATGTATGTAATGCAGATTTATGCACTAAAAATTTAAATGTTAGATTGGAAAGATGAATAGTCTCCTTGAAACCTCAATAGACATTGTATCGATGTCTTTATAATGTCTGCACTGTAGAGCTCTATTACTTCTTCACATACTTTGTTTTCTTAACAATGTAGTGAATTTCTGTAACACTGTGTAAATTACAGTATGTGTGCCATTCTGCATCAGAACAAAAATTCAAACTTCTGACACCAGAGGAATACAGTTATATTTGACATAGTAACTTCCTGCAATCTACTATGCGATTGCTTTTTAAAAATTTGTCACTGTACATTCTTTAAATAGTAGCATTGACCACCACATATCAGGCACAAGGATTCTCTTTAATAACAATGTAACAGATGCAAGAGTTCACTCAGAGAATAAATAAGAACATTTTACCCCAGCTCTATCACAAATTTTGGCATGCTGAAATAACACAAATGGACTTTTGATGCTTTGTTTTACTATTCTGAGTATGCCAGTTAACATACTGCAGGCTTATCAGATGCTGGTTTATCCATGATACTATTTCACTGATAAATACAATGGGCTTTGCGTTTGTTTTCAGAGCAACGTCATGCGTGTATCTAGCATGAGGAGGTGCATATGCACAGATGTGGAATCTGCGCACGACTCTCGTTATGGCCCTAGTGTTTAAATGAGGCATGGTTTTAAAGTATGCGTGTTTTGAATATTTCAACAGGATAAGCTGACTAGCATAGAACATGAGTGTCATTCTGTTTTTCTTTGCTGAATGGAAGTCCAGGCAATCTGCATTTCTGAAAGCCAACTTTCAATCTCTCTCATTGCAGCACATGCCCATTCAGCCGACCTCCATTTGGCTGTGGGAATTTCTCCAGCTCAGTGCCTGAATGCCTTGGCTTTTATGAAGACAGGTACCAAAGACAGGAGGTGATGTTTTCAGCTCTGGACGGAGACTATCCTCTCATGGAATACCCAGAAGAAAGGATACGTGAGGACCGCCGCAGCTGTGAGAGCCTTGAAATAGTGTCCTGTCACAACAGCTGCAACGAGGAGCGGTATTTAAGCCCCCTACCACAGCTGGATGTCGGAGCACTGGAGGAGGTTTTGTCAGCCACCCCATCTACTCCCTCCAGCATCCACCTAGTCAATGTAACTGACAGCGACGACGAAGAAGAAGTGAAGTTGTTGCGAGAATTGTAATTTTTAAAACAAATTATAATCCAGAGAAATATTATAGAATGGGAAATAAACGTTTTCCTCAACACCATCTTTTCAGTCAGTGTGTTCAATGGAAAAAACATGTAGCTTGAGCGAGCTGTACAGGTCATTTTGAAGAGTCTGATGGTCTGTTTGTATTTTGAGAGATCACATACAGATCTGGGGAGGTCAAAAGCCTCTGGAGTTTCACCTGCTTCATCAGGGCATGGTTTGGGCTCTGGCTCAGGAAAGCACTTACACGGGAATTCAGCTCTAAGCATGTGATAATGTGCTTTCCTGAGGAGAGGTGTGATTAAGCACATCCTTTTAAGGCAAAATAGGCATTTTGATGGTATTTGCTGTAATTTTGTAGGTATTATTCTAGGAGTTTTAGCAAGTGAAATAATTCTGTTTTATGACCGTAATGTAATTCTTGCTGCAGTAAAATACGATAAGGCCTGGAGAGTGAAGTCAAGAATGAGTCTGCAACGCTTTATATTTTTCCTTTGATGACACAGTTTTAAGCTTAATTTGGTTAATTTTTAACTGTAGTCTGTGATTGTGGTACAACTGCTATATAATGCACTGAAAATTTACATCAGTTTCAGTAACACCTTGGTCTGCAACCAGTTCCGTTAATAAAAATGGGATTGTCCAGAAGGTATGGTGAGGCATGGTAGCACCCAGAGAGAGGAAAATGGATGGGATCTGGCCCTGTGACTTACACTAGTGGGCTGTGACTTGATCTCTGAGTGTAGTTAGTACTGGAAAGAATTCTCCAGAGAATACCAAATTCTCTGAAAAATATCAAAGGCTTTTAAATAGAGAAAGTATCTGTGCTGAACTCAAAGAGTAATGAAATTCAAAAATTTTTGGCCAAAATTTGTAATTTATGTTACTTTTTCTTTCCTCCCATTTTGTGGAATAGAGGGACATTTTCTTCTAGGAATCCTGTTATTTCGCTGTTGCTGCATTTGAATAAACTCACGTGAACAATGTATCCCCAGTGCTTCATTTTAAGCCATGGACATTGAACTGAGTGGGGACAGGTAAATCGTAATTCATGTAACTCACAGACTTACTGTGCAGCTAAGCTGCACATGCCTAGAATGATGAGCTGAAGTCACTTTTTCAGGCAATTTGGGCTACCAATACTAGTGTATATATATGTGTGTGTGTGTGTATTTATATTCATAATTATGTAAATCCAGCTACCAGAGAAATATGGGAAGAGCTGAAAGCCATGGATGGAGACGTCCATCCATGCTGGGCTGCCAGAGGAAGCTAGGCTGACCATCTCATATAGGACATCCTGTATTTTATGGGTTATCACGCTGGATCTGTTGGACGCTGAGCATCCTGTCGAACCCGAGGCTTAGGCCCCCTATATCCCTTGAGACTGCATTATTGATAAAGACAGGTACAAATGAAATTTCCATATGCCTCAAAAGCTAGTCCTAAGTCAGTGTAGAGTAGACGTCCTCTGTGTTATTTGCATTTTAAGTTTCATTCTTATATCAACATTTTCGGCTTTTCTGCTTCTGTGGGCTCATAACTCCATTTTTCAAGTCCAAGATCAAAACCTCTGATTTCAGAACTACTGCATTTTGTAGTTAAAAACACAGAAGCATCAGTAAATCCTGTCTACTCTACACATTGCAACTGTGTTGTAAACAGCCCCCTGCTCCCACTGCATCTGCAATGCAGATTAATCATTAAGAGGAAAGTCTTATAAATAGTAGAAAATGCCTGTTCATTTCTAAATTATCTTCTCACTGAAAGCTGATCTGGCCTGCAGGAATGTGGGCAAATGTACTAATTCCTACACAAGTATGTTTCGGGGTATAAAACAGCTGTTTGTGGGATTACTCTCTAGATCTAACTTTCCTCTTCTCCCATTTTTCTTTTTATATACTATGGAGTAGGATATAAGACATAGTTCAGTGCACCAGAATCTAGAATGGTTGCTTGCCAGGGATAATACAAATTTGCTTCCTCCTATATGGGGGTGTCCAGCACTGTGTGGAGGGAGGTGCCTCAGAGCTGCTCGGTTGTACCCTGTCTTGTGAACCTGGTGCTGATAGCTCAGAGTGAGCTCCAGGGGGTTGAGGGATTCGGCATTTCCTGCGCAGCATCTGTCTGCTAATGGGACCTTTGCTGTTCATGTAGGAAAACACATGAACAGATATACCCTCAGTAGATATCTGTTGTGTTTAATACCACTAAGGCCAGGAGGAGAGAAGGCTGAGGTATAACACATCCTGGATATATTAATGGGAAAAAAAATGTAGGGCTGATCCCTCCTTCCCTTCCAGCTAGAGCTGAAGTCCTGAATCAGTCGCACGGGATCTGTGTCTGCAGGTCTACAGCATTGGACCCAGCCCTCAGCTGAGCTCTCTTGAAGACTATTGCGTCTTGTCTACAGTAGGAATGAAAATTATACAAACGCCCCATCCAAACCTGGCTTCCTCTGATTCATTCCTTAGCATGCTCAGGCAGCCCTGCGTGGGGGAATTCTCTTGTGATAGAAGAGGATTTTAGCTCTCATTTCTAGGTCATTTTCAGCCGACCTTCGAACTTATCTCCTAAATGCAGATTCCTGAAGTGCCAAGTATCTGTGCTGTAATTTCTCCCCTTGAAACATGTGAAGTGAGTCGTAGGCAGGGCCAGTCCCATGGCAACTGTGTGCCCTCCTCATGGCAGGGCAGAGGGTATTTGAGATGTGAAGGAGACGTATTCTACTCTCTTACAAGGGTTTTTTTTTTTATTCTTTCTCTGCTTTTTACCTTAATCTAAACTAAAAATCACTTCGCATGCTTCTCAACTTGAAAAACAAATCAGATGCAGATTTTCCAAACAAAGTGTGTTTTCCTCCTGCTACTGTAAAAGTCTAAAGACATTTAGTAGTGCTTCCCGGTGCATCACTGCCTGTGGCTATCCATTTGCAGAGATGAGGTTTTTCTCCAAAGTTACTGGACAGTTTTATGGATTGGACGTAATTAAAAGCCCTTGTTGTTATACCTGTTCCCCTCCTCATACAAGAATAAACTACTTCAGTATAATCGCTATTGTGTTGGAGAAGTTTGCAGGCAACGTGGAGAGGACTACAGTGCTTTACATGTATAAACACAGTTAAAAAGATGCAACCTGTCTGCATATACAGTCTCCTACCATTAAGTTCACTTGTCTGTAGGAAGGAAGCAAAAGTAGCAGCAGTGACCCACCATTTAAAAAAAGCATAGAGAGTGCTTTGATGTTATTTCACTAACAGCACATCGGGACAAGCCCTTGTCTAGTACCTGATCATCTTACAGCACTTCTCCCTCTTTGGCAGGACAGCTGCTCAAGGGCTTTCCAAGTATTCCTGTACATGGGTGGTGGAAAACCAAAGCTAAACGGAAGATTCTGGGACAGCCAAAGCTCTTCTCAACCATTAAGGCTCGAAATAAGGAAGTTTGCTGTTAAATCGCCAGTTCCCTTCGCGGATTCACAGCCTTCCTCCTTTGATCATTTCAAGCGATCTGAAAGAGAAAAATGTTCTGAAAAATGGAAGATTTCACATTCCACTCAAGTCAGCCAAAGACAAAATTTCTTTCATCAGTGCGAGTGTTGAAATGCAGAAGTTAGTTAGGCAGGACAAAAAGTCTTCTACCTTCTCCTTCTAAGACTTTGATTCTTGGTAACATTTTCTCCAACATCAGCAGCAGTCTTTTCAGAGCAGTTCGTTCAACAACCTTTCCCATTTCTGAAGAGGGAGTTCCAATGAAATATTACTGAGCTTTTAGTCTGATACATGTCCAAGTCATTCTCCATATAAGCCTGTTTCTTTAGCAGGCGTTCTCCTCTGTAGGTCTATCTTTCTATTTCCTTCTAGGTGGCTAACTTCTAATTTACTATGAACATAATGGGAGAATCATTGTCCTTTGCTTTCCAGCTAACAACAATAGCGTTAAACCATCTTGCAAACTGTTGAGTAAGTGCAGAAACCCCACTGCAAAAGCATTTGCATCAGCTTTGCCCTGGGGAAACTGAAACACTGAATTTTCAGCCCTAGTGAACCACCCCATGCACCAACACTTGCTCTGGGTGCTGCACGGAGGCTGCCGCTAATAGTATGACCATCCCTCGGCCACAAGGGCTGCAATAGATAAGGGAACAGAGCACAGACTTCCAAATTCCCAGCTGATACTTTTAATCAGGCAGTTGGGATCCTGGAGGAAATGAGTCTGAGTCTGTGTAATTCCTAGATAACCGAAAGCCTGACCTTGCTCTGTGAATCAGGCAAATGTCCCATTGACTTCAGTAAGAGCTTTTTGAAGAGATGGGCACAGGCAGGATCTGACTCATCCTGTGCCAGAGGCAGGTAGCGTTACAGCATCTGGGCGCTGTTAATGAGGCTAGAATATCCTGACTCTTTCCATGCAACAATGTCTCAGTAATGTAAGTGATATATTATACATATATATAGATTAAACTATATATAACAACTGCACAGTCTGTGGTTATATTTTTATAAAGGGAGTTTCTGGTGATTATAAATTAAGATATCAATTCTCATATTACCAAGATCCAAAGATAAAAATATCACTATATAACAAATGAAAATATTGCATGCATTTTATTTGTATGATACTTGAATGCTGACAACAATCACAAGCAGATAGTTGTTGGCCTAAGTATTTTACCAGTCTTAAAATAAGGCTCCTTTTATTCCATTTTATGTTTTTTTTGAGCTGATCTTCTTTTAGAGAAATATATGGAGCAGTCCCTGGGAAGATTTGTTCTACTGGGAAGATTTGTGACAATCTTTCAGTGCAAATATACATGTTCCTCATCAAAGTAATTTTTTTTCCTTTGGGTAGACAGAAATTTTATGTAGGGATGAAAGCAGAATAGCTAAATTTGTGTCTAAATTTGGCTTGCATTTTTACTTATTTATAATAAAAGCATCAACAATAGTGCCATTATTTTCTTCTATATTACAGGCAGCTATAAATAAATGGGAGAGTTCACAAAAAATTGAAGATTTCCCTTCAAGATACTCCACATAATTAGAAAAGAGCTGAAATCTGGTCCCTGGATTTTTGCTCTGGGAAATAACATGATTTAGTTGTGTGACGAAAATTTGTGACCTGTCTGTGGGTCAGCTAAAGTGTCATTTATAGCCTGCTCACCCTGATGATCCCCTCTAGGTGTCCCCAAGATGTCCTAGCTTTCTTCTGCCAGAGTGATACCAGGAATAAACTGACGGTCACAAGATCACAAAGGTTCAGCGTGTGAAGTGCTGGGGGAGAGAGGGGACGTATATGAAAGTCATAAACCAAAATGGCGTCTGCAAATGGAAACAGTCACATTTCCTTTGGGCACAGTGGCAGGAGTCAGCAAAGACCTTCAGTAAAAGAGAGCTCAGTGGTTTCAATAGTGTAAATAAGCCTCTGGACGAGAGACAAAATCATTACTATTATCTAGCAAACCTTTATTCTAAATGGAGTATTAATTTCCTATTGGTCTGATTTACCAATACACTCTGAAACTTAGCCAGATGCAAATTCTCCCCATTTCTTAAATTGGTTTCCTGGTGGTTTACCTACACAGGCATTTTAAGTATAGAGATGAATGGAAGGGGTTGTATGCATAATGTGGATCAATGGCTGTCTGAGGAGTATGACTGTCTGAAGAGGTAATGCGTTTTCCTGCCACTCTGAGCCAACCCCACAAAAGTCAGTCCAGCCTCGCAGCCTTGCTAGTGCGGCTGCAGTTGAGCTGGCTGGGAGTCACAGCAAAAATAATCCGACATAAGGGATGGCAGTTGCTTTTCACGGGCTCAGCATGTGCAAGGAGCATCTACAGCACCACGGAGCTCAGGTGTTTGCAGCTGGTAACCTCAGCACGGCCCCACTAACTTGTGCTCTCCTCTCCTGGTGTGACCCTGAGCCACACTGGCTGACCCAGCAGCGAGGCACTGCATCTGGCAGCCCTCTGGGTGCTCACCCCCATGAAGGGCAGAGGACTAGCAAAGAGATGGACCACAACCCGTGGGTTAGCCCTGAAGGATGCAGGAGAAGACAGGGATGCTCCTTTGGGAGCCTCATGGGAGTGAGTGGACATCCCCCTTCAGGGGCAGCACAGCGAATGTGAGCTGTGGATGCTCCCAAGCCTTTCCCCAGCCCCAGCCCCTCCATCTGCCTTAAGGGGAGAGATGCAGTGAACATCTTTTCACTTCTGCCCATTTATATGGGCACAATAAATTTCACTCTATATCCCTTCAGCTGTCCAGGGGCCATGCATTTCCCAGAAGTGGAGGGATTTAGGATGCCTCTGGAAACATGGGTTCAGCCATGAAGGGTTTGATAGGATTACACATAAATATAACAGGTAAATAAACAAGCAACTAAAGCCATAGCACCGCTCCTACAGGAGCCTCCTGACAATGATTTGGCTGCTTCCCTCCACCAGGTCTCCCCTCTTTACTAGCTTTTGGGGCACAACGGATTTCCGTGCTGGCAAATGAGCTGGGGG
>NW_008824047.1:1122654-1151887 GCF_000699105.1 Pygoscelis adeliae
CGCCGCCGGCCTGGAGCTGCAGCCCGAGGTGGTGGAGCCGCGCTGGGCAGCCCTGGGGAGCCCCGGCAGCGAGAAGGTAGGTCGCGCCCAGCGCTTTATTTATATTTTGTTTTCAAGCCTCCGTATCGTTTCCAGGGGGAGGAACGATGTCGCGGTTAGCACAGGACCTTGCGATGTGCGTTTTGTTTTAAGCTGAGCTCTGTGACAAGCCGCAGGGATGAGCCAGAAAGCCCATGTGCAGCACGGGGGGCTGCTGCCGCTCCTCCAAATCCCCGAAGGGCTGGCTGAGCTGGCTGGCCCATCTCGGGCACTGAGCGTGAGGCTGCTCCTGGCGACTTGCATTCACCCTGCGCAAAGGCTTGGAATCGTTCACCCTCTGTCATGCTTTAAAGCCTGGATCAAGTCTACCTGATCTGTATGTCTGTAAAAGGGGAGGGAGGCAATACAATCCGTGGCATTTAGGGAACAGCCGAATAGAGGCATCTGCTTTAGGAGGAGATTAATCCCAGCTGTGAGGGTGCTTCACTAAGGAAAGCCAAATAGCAGCTCAGGTGTGTCTAACTGTCTCTCAGGCACCATATGTATTGATATAGATTTCACCCCCGCTTCTCTTACGTGGACAGATGAAGTGGTGTGTCAGTATTCCCCAGCTATTCTGAGAACCGCTGGGGTACCAGGCTTAACCATCAACCACAAACTGCGGTTCAACTTCCCAGTATTTGCATTGCCACAATCACTAAGTTATCAGTTGCATAATCAAATGAAAGAGGAAAATCCAGATGATGTTATTTATGTTGTGAATCAGAAAAAGGGAAGCTGCAGCATTACACTAAAGAAAAATCATGGCATCTCCCCATAAGCGGTGTTGTTTTGGGGTTTATGTCCTCTCCATATGATGAGACTTTCTAAAACTTTTTATTGTGTCATATTAAGAAAAAAAGCTACAACGACTCTCTCATGATCTTAATTCTCTTTAAAATGTCCTTGCAGTGCTGCCTAGAAGTTTTGGTTCCCTCTACTATTGATAGTGATACAAATACATCTGGACAGCATTTCCCCTTATACAAATTTGCTGGGTCTCAGGGGTCGTACTTGGTTTGTTTCAGGCGAGTTCCTGTTGGCTCTAAAACCAGTGTTAGCAAAGCTTATGTACAGCTGGGATATTTCAGTTACACAGCAATTGATGGACTCTGAAGTAGTGGGATTACTGAAGGAGAAGGGAAAGCGTTATTAGTAATAATGATGTTTGCACAACCTTTGTGAAGAGACTTTTGTGATGAGGGAGACCCTTAGACCCCCCCAGTTATGGGCAAGGCAACCTCTGTTGCTTACATGTTAGATAGCAAAACAACAGACCTACCCTGAGATGTACTGAGCACCTGTGATTCAGTAAACTAAACTCAGCCCCTCAGAATTAGCTGTTGTTGTATATACTAAATGTATTAACTTGTTTTGCATCATCTGTGTGGGCCTGGTGCAATGTGCCGGAAACTGAAAAACAAAACCCAGAATATGAGCAGGGAGTTGATGAAAGGAGAAGTTTGTAACTGAGCTTGGAACTGATGAAGTGGCAAGCGAGCGTATCTCTGGGCTGACAGATCTTTCATCAGAACATCCTATTCAGTCAGCCTTGCTTTATCTTGCTTTCAGTTGATCTGTTCTGCAAAATCCACTCAACGCCGAATTAGGAAATACTACAGGTTAATAATCTCACCGGTTTCTGTGATTATTTTTTTCTTTTTCTTCCAGCTGAATAGAGAAGTCTGTTTTTATAAAATGGATTATTTCTCTTCTGGGGAGTTTATCCATCAGTTTCCTTTATGAGAAAGCACTCAGACTCAGAAATCCCCAGCTGATCTTAGCTAGTGGCCCTGCTTTGAGGGAGGTAAAACTGGAGACCTCCAGAGGCCCTTCTAGTTGGCTCTCTAGAAAGCATATTCTATATTTTCAGTCTTCTGAATGATTTTTTTTTTTAAATGTTGGTTTTAGTGTATGCATTTCCCATTGCACTATGAAATTAGGGTCCTTTCTGTTAACACCAGTAGGCCTTGGGGAGCCGGCTGTCCTGTGTCCTCATTCAGAGCTGTAGGCAGATTGCAAACCAGGGCTGTGCCCGTGTACTTAAACACACTAGAAAGTTGCTGTCATGGTTTCCAGTCCCTTGGCAGCCTGGGACTAATACAAGAGCAGCTGTGAAATACTGTCTGAACAATGGCTGGAGCCTAAAGACGTCTAAGGGACCCCGTTGCATGCCTTCTATTGGCAATTTCTGCGAGTAAAGGAACTATGTGAAAATTTTTAGAAGAGGTGTGATTCCTCCTGTCCTGAAATAGGCTCCTAAAAATGTCTTTTTCTGCTGTAACAACAAAGGAAGCTTTGGTTAACTAGCTCGTATATTTGACTTGTAAACCTCTGGTGCAAGTTAGGATGTCCTGTGATGTGGTCCTGAGCATAGGAGAAGGGGGTGCAGCGCACCCCTCCCGCCCAGCTGCACCTCCAAGCGCTCCAGTGCCAGGACTTGTTGCCTCGTCTGAGCCCATTAATCCTCCTGAGACACCAGGGTCACTAGCTCAGATATGGCATCCCACCAGCGTGTCTGTATTGCTTCCCGGCTCTGCGTGGCTGTGCTGCGGGGATGCAGCAGCGTGCCTGGAGCTGGGACGGGCCATGGTGGCTTCCTTCCCTTCCCCAGCGCTCCAGGTCTGAAGGTAGGAGGAAGGCGAGGAGTGGTTTAAGGTCAGCTGCAATTTCCAGGGGAACAATTTGTGTTTCTGGATGTGTTCATAATTACGATGATGTACAAGTAACAGGCACCGTCTCTTTTGCACTCAGCATCCCTTCAGAGCTGAAGTTAAGGTAAAGGCAGAAGGCCGGGAGCTCATCTTGGAATTGGAGAAAAATGGGTAAGTGTGCTTATGCCTTGCTGTGGCAATTGTGGTCTCGCTAAAATAATGAATGAGGATTACAGTGAAGTCAACAGGAAAACCTCCACTGACTTCAGCAGGGTTTTGATAAAGACAGGATGAGGAAGTCCTTTTCTGGATTTCAAGGTTATTCCAGGTCTGAGTCCCCACTGATGTTAATCAGCCAAGCAGTGCTGACTGTAACAGAGCTTTGTCAGCAAAAAGCAGACGGTGACCTGGCCCTCAGTGAGTGAACTTATTTTTGCATCATAATTCTTGCTACATTAACTAGAAAATGTTGCTGATATGAAGTGCACTATTTACCAAATGGCTCCATGCTTTAGAGTCAGTGTGACTCTAATGAGGATTTCATTTGCTGTGATCCGAAAAGGTCCTGCTCCGTTTCCTAGGAGAAACGATCTGACAGTTTCGATTCCATTAGTGCCCTTCATGCTAAAGCAGACTGAAAAAATGCTTTTATATTAACTGAAATGCAACCTCCTCTCAGGCATGATACAGCAATGCTGTGTGATATCATAGGGCATGATATGTATTGAATTCAGCTGCAGGAGATTAAGGTAGGTAGAAGGATTCTGGTCTGGAGGCTGCTCCAGAGGCTTTCTGCCCTGTGAGTACATTAGTTTCCAGTGGTGGAACAGCAGCTGGAAATGTAGCTGCAGTAAGCTTGTCTTTGCTAAGCAGTCCACTTGCACTTATGGTGTTTTATTTATTTTTAAATGGGTCAGAAGATTAATCTATGGAAGCACAACCAAATGTTTGTCTGCTAGAATCAGTAGGAATAATAACCTTGGAATAGTGACCCTGGTTATATTTTAAACGTATTTTATGGACATCCCACCACAGAGCTTGGTGGCTCATCTTTCCTTCTGAAAGAGTGAAGTGTCAGAAGATCTTATTAGTTCTGATGGCAGTCCATAAACCTAAATGATATTCAGGGCCTTCTGTAGGCAAACCAGATTTTTCTTGGCACTGTCTGCAGTAAAGACTGAAATCCGATGGCTGATGAAAGGCGAGTACATCTACAAGGTGTGTTCTGTAATAGGCCACATAAGCTACTGGGAGTTTTAGTGCTGCAAAAGCTGGACACGTTTCCCAGGCAGTCATGCACCTGTGTAGAACTTTCTGCAATTGCTATGCAAAGGTGAATTTATTTCTGGCACAGTAGAAGCTGGCAAGGGCAAGGATCCTTGCTGAAGTAATCCATTTGTGCTCTGAGCGTGATGACGTAACCTCCAGGTGCCTTGCGGGAGCGGTGCTGTGCTATTTCCACCGCAGACAAACTCATTGCTGGTGCTAGTAAACAGAATTATAATAATAGAAGATTTCTATTGTGTTTATTTCCTGAAATGCATTTTCATTCATTGAGATGTATACACACAGGCTTAAGTGTGTGCACACACTTCCACTGTGGGATGAATCGCCTTAGGTTTGGAGTTTTTTGTTTTTATTTTCTGTGGAAAATGCAAGTGATTCATAGATAGCAGTGCTTCACATGGGAGTCTTGCCAGGCCTCAAGTCCTTGTTCAAGAAAGGTGATGGTACAATCCCAAAATGCAAGTCTGAACTTGATTAGATGAGAGGCTCTGGAGAGCCACCACTTTTCAGAGACTTGTGAAGGTGCAGAAGTAATTTAGAGACACTCAAATTAAAAGAGAAATGATGAAGCAAAAACATTAAGTCCCTGGGAGCCCTGTGGATGCTGTAATTATCAGCATCCATAGAGCACTTCTCAGTGGAGGCAAACTGCTTCTCCTTGTCATAGCATGCAGCAAGGCAGAGTCCAGCCTGGCTCCTCAGGTTCCCAGTCTGGGGTCGCTCCCCAGCACCCAGGAGCTCACCACTGCTATTCTCGGTGGATTAGACAGCCTCGTTACACATTCACCACTCTCCTTATGGAGAGACAAAGCTGATGAGAATATGAGCTTGCTCTGAAGGTGGGGGGGGCGGGGAGGGGAGGGGAGGGAAGAGTCATAATCTGTACGGCTTTGGTAGGGATGCACTAGCTTTGAAAGAAACGTGCTGTTTTCAATATCTGGAAGAAATGTTCACGCCAAGCCTGTGATTTCATATTCCATATGAAAAGGACGTTGTGTTCATCCACAGAGGTGAAACACAGAAATTATTGCATATCTTTCTTCAGAATGGTGTGCAATTCTGTATTTTGTAATAAGCTCAGCACACATCTGAGTTTGGGCTTCATATATCTACAAATACAATTATTGCGTTATCAGTTAACATAATATTGCATTATTTCCTGTTCAGGAGTTTGATAAGAAGGCGGAACCACACTGCAGTTCCAAGCAGAGGTCACAACACTAGTTAAACATTTCTGAATAATGACAAAAGTATATCCCCCAAACGACTCAGGCTTGTTTTAAGTGACTCAAAACCATGTCCTGCAGCTGCAGGATTGGAAAGCTCAAAGCTGCACAAACAGCAAATATATGGAGAGATGCCTATAAAGCAGCTTTAAATTTGGCTGGGGCTTAGGAACGGAAGAAGTTGCAAACCTTGGATGAAAAATGACTTTTAAAAGGCATTTACATTTGTTAATAAAAAGCAGCTTTGAGCCAAGCAGGGAGGGGATGCTGAGATGCTCTGAATGTGTGTGGCAGTGCTGCCTGGTGTGAGCCTTTTCTTTCTAGTGAAGAGGAGAGCTCATATTTACACAGCAGAAACCTGCATGGAATTTGTCTTCTCACCAGAGTGCAGGAAAAGTATCAACAAGACTTTCCTCCCTCTGCTCTTCCTCTTTGTGTCTCTCATGGGGGGAGCAGACCTGGGAAAGGCCCTCTCGGCTGCAAGGGGTAGTGGAGGCTTCTCCAGGGGTCATCCCTGCCTGTGGGTGAATCCCGTGGGGCACAGTTGCATGTTTTAGCTGCATATTTTGGCTGCTGCTGGCCCAAAGCAGCCGTGATGGTGTGGGGCACTTGGTGGCAGAGCCCCAGCAGAGATGTGCAGCAACTGGTTGAGGACACTGCAAAGAAAGTCCACAGCTCATCTGGTCTGACCTGGGGAGCAATCCAGATACTTATTTTTAGGCAATTGGATCTGTTAGGTAGCAGCATCATTTCCAGTCTCTTCTGGCCCCACCTGACGAGCACTCCAGCCCCGCTCAGTGCTTTCAGCGGTGCGATAAGAGATCTGTATGTCACGTGTATTTCACCGTTTCCTGCTTTTGCTCATTTCAAGGGCCTCTTCTACCAACTGAGTTAGGAAGAGGGGAGGCTGCTGCCCACCTCTGAGCAGGAAGGATATATGAGATTATTCCACTGATGGGCTACGCATCATCAGTGTCTAATGGGCTTCCTGCATGGGGAGGGGATAAGGGTTACGTAAAGGAGGGACATTGAGTTTATCCTGCTCTGCTGTCTCTTGGAGTCATCAGAAAAAGAGGGTTGGGACCTGGAAAGCCATAGCTGCTTTTCAGCCTCCTGATTCCCTTGAGATACTCAGTGATTTCTCTGTGTGGGGCAGGGAGGAAGAGACGAGGAAATGGAGCCCTTTAAATCTTTTGCTCCCTGACTCATTATCAGCCAGTTTCCCATTTATTTTATTTCCTTTTTCCTCTCCAGGCAACTTTTACGATTCCCATTGTTAAGCCAAGGGGCTATGTGACAAATTTTACTTGGGTCCTGTAACATGATTTACACAGTGAATGTCACAGATGATGCGGATGGCAAAAGGGGATGGAGAGTCTTTAGCCTGTGATATTTTCCCAGGCATTACAAATAGCTAGTTTAGTTCCACCTCAATAGCTGGGAAGCTACTTTTTCCTTCCAAACTGCTGCTGTTCACACAATAAACATGTTCTCAGATGTATCAGCAAAGGCTCTTGAGGAAGGGAGCTTAAGAGCTCCAGGCTTCAGCTGGATGAAACTCACCAAGAAAAAAAATTTTGGATTTCATCGATTTTTATGAAGTTCCAGGTTTTGGCTGGAGGATTCCAGAGAGGTGAAATCTCTGATTTCCCACTAGTGGTGGATACAGAAAGCAGGCCTGCCTGCTCATGTTGTCATGGGTCGTGTGCTGGTGATGTTCAAGATAGGGTCACCTCAGGTTTTGATAATAAATTCTGACTTTAGGGAACATTTAAGTGACTGGGAGGTAAGGCGTCAAATTCCCCTTCTTACCCTACTTGGATCCTGTTGAGAGGCAATGGAGTGGGACCACAAATTGTAGATGGAAATCTGACATCTGAACTTTCTTGGGAGAGTCAATTCCCTCCACCCCCAGATGCTGGCAGCCTGACTGGACAGATTTATTGTGATTTGAGGAAAGGGACAGGGGAAGAGATGTAAGAGATTGCAGGCTTCACTTTTCTTGGTCCCCCAACTGAAAAATTGAGAGTCGATGTTTCTCACGAGAAACATTTAGCTTTTGGTTTTTGGGAGGAAATAAAAAATGTCTGACTCCTAGATACTCATGGGTGTTTTTAAATTGGCAGCTGTTCACGCAGACTAGCCCCTCTGTAAAATGAACCCAAACAAAGTTGCTCATGGGACCAAATTATAAAAAATCCTTCTTGCTCCAATTAGCAAGAGCACCAGCGTGCTGCTGGGGCCCTCCCAGTGCCCAGGGGTGATCTCTGGCTGCTGGAGCTGAGCATGTTCACAGTGGTCCCCTGGGATGGAGGGCTCCAAGCTCTTCTGAGACTTGTGCTAACAAGTGATGTTTCACAGGTGAGAGAAAACTGCTCCCATTTATCACGAAAACAGGGGTGAGGTTCTCCAGAGCAGCTGGGAAATGTGCACTCCCTCAAATGAATGTGGTCATGCAAGAAAGGCCCCGGCTTTCCTTCTGCTGTTTTTGGGAGCGTTTGGGTGTGCTGTGCAGCCCGTCTCCCTGCAGCTGCTTCTCTGTGGTGGCCGGATGAGCTGGAGGTCACACTCTTGCACTGTCCCCAAGTGCCACAGGGGCAGCTGCCTGCTGAGAAAGCTGGGTTTTGCCCCACACCCTCAGCCTGCCTCTCCCATTGAATACCATCGGCTCATGTGCAAAGTATGTGACCTCCCTGGCACGGCGTCTCAATGTGGCAAAATAGAGCCACACTGCCCTATAATGTCAGCTCTGCACGGCACGGCTCTTCCAGGGAGCAGCACAGTGGCATGGGGAGGAGGGTTTTGTTTCAAACAATGATGTCATTGACAGGCTGGAGTGGGACCAAGATCACTCCACGTCGGTCATCAGCAGAAACAGTCTCAAGCCATCTGTACATTATGGCACTGAGCCACTCTTCCTTCGTTTGGCTTCCTCGCTTGTATTTAACCAGCTCCCAAGGCTTTCTGGGGAACAAATCCTGCCAAGAGCAGGCTATTCCACCCTGAGCTGAACGCTGAGCCGGATCTTGGGGAACGACTGATCTTGCCGAAAGCTGGTTGCTGTTGGAAAGGTGTGAGGGCTTCTCTAGAACATCTTGAGTGCTCTTGTGTAGCTGACCCTGGCCTCAAACAGCCCCACATAGCTGCAGCTGTGATCAAAGTTTAGCAAATGCTCCCATCCAAAAACAGCTTTTCCTCTGACTTCATCAATTCTTCATGCTGGTAACTCCTCTAATGAGGGACTCCATGCTGCCTTTTAGGAAGATGATGTGTGCTAGCAATCTGCCAGCTGCCTGACTAGACCTCGGAAGCCTTTAAGTGAAGTTATTTTGCATCCAAACTTCTGCAGCTTCATCTCGAGCTGCTGGAGAGGTCGTCACTGAGACATGTAATGTAACAGAGAAGAAAGGATCAAATAGTGCTGTTTTTTCCAGGCTTTCCTTCTCCAGCAAGGAGGTGAGCTCTGCGCTCCTCTGGAAACGGTGAATCAGGTCCCTCAACACTTTGCAGGGCTGAGCTCCCCTGGAATCAGCCGTTCAGCCTGGCAGTGATGCTGTCCTGAAATGATGGCAGATAAAGGCCACTGCTAAGGTTCTGGGGTACGTGTCTCACTAATCTCACCTCTTTATCCAACAACTGGTAAATGTGGAGAAGGGACAAGACTGGCTGATAACCTTGGTGCACTCTGAGATGGAAAGAAGGCTTCTTTTCTGTTTATTTACAGTTTAGTGGAAAGCTTGATGCTAGCTGAGGAAGTAAGCTGAGCTGGGAATGAGCTTTCACAGACTCTGAAGTGAGATAGCACCCCAAGGGTGTTGCAAGATGTCCTGATGTTTTTCCTCTTTCCTCACTGCCCTCCCCATCACACACCGCGCAACGCACTGTGATAGCCCTTCTCAGCAGTGCTGCAAGAGCCTCAAGGCTCCCTCCGTTAAGGCAGGGAAGGGTCTTCAAATAAGGACTGTTCCAGCTCAGAATAAGAAGCTGGACCATTCATAGGGAGCCTACAATGTAGGATAGGAGTCAACTGGTGGAGAGAGGCTTGAAAGTCATAACATGGCGCCACTCAGCCAGATGATGCATGCTTTCAGCTCAGCAGCTGTGTAAGTATCCCTAAAAATTCAGGCAGACCTCTCAGCTCCTTAATCCACACTAGAAGGGCATAGAGCCTGATTCTGCAGGTAGGAAGAGATGTGCACATACCATGTGTTGTGTGGCATCATCCTGTGCCTTGAAACATGGTGTGCCAGGCTCTGGTGCTCAGCATGGCCCAGCTCTGCACTGGGGCTGGGCAGCAGTGCCATGGACTCCATGCTGGGCAGGAGTCAAAGCACTGAGGATTTTTATGGTAGATGCTGGAGGAGAAATAAAATAGCTATTCATAGTAAATGCTTTCCAAGAATAAAGGAGCAGGAAGAAAACATAAGCGTGCTTGTTTGGGAATGAAACAAGTAGGCTGGGCAAGCCTCAGCTGCTGGAAATCCACGGGCTGGTGTCTAATTCTGGCTTTAGTAGCACTGGGCAGATGCACACTGGTTTAGTGTCTGCTCCTGAAATGACAGTCTCTAACACAGACCAGATACCTGCCAGAGCACATTGCTCAAGGCAATTTCCTGCAAGTTAATGCAATCTGTTGATTAAACATTTGTTTCTTGCAGCCTCGTGCTGAGCAAGCTACTGCAGTCAGGGAGGTGAAGGGAGTTTTTTTCTGTGGGACGGTGCTTCTGTGCTTATCTTCAGTTTACAGACCCGAGATAGCTGAATGCAGCAATCTCGCCTTCTGATCACTGACAGGATCTAGTGATGAGAATTAACACATCAGAAAGAAACAAAATGAGCTTTCCTGGGCTACAGTGAACTTTGAAAGTGGAGATAAAAGCTGTTGTATTCCCGACATCAAATGCTGTCAAATACAACAGTGGCACACAGTTTTGTCTGACACTAAGCCATTGGTACTTGTTCAGGTGTCTGAGCCTTTGGATGCCGGATGGGGGAAGCACTTTCAAACACTGATAGAAGGTTGTGTTTCCTGTTGCTCTGGCCTAATTTAATTAGATATCACAAGTGCCCAATCCCTTATTCAAACAGAGGCTTTCAAGGTAGATTAGACCTGGCTGCCACATACCAAAAACCAAGACAGATGGAAAAATCTTTGGTTTTGCTTCTGATACAGCTTTCTTCATCCAGCCTAAAGAAATCAAGCAAAGAAAAGAAGGAAACTTTTTCTTTCTTGCTTGCATGCAGGTCATAGTTCAAAAATCTCGTGCATGAAATGCATTAAACAGGGATGCAGAAGGACTGAACCGGAGCTGCAGCGTTGCTGGCATCGCGCTGCCCAGGGTGCACGTGGCATCCTTGTGGCGTGGCAAGTGTGGTGCTTCGGTGGCCTGACAGCACCGCGGGGTTGCTGCAGAAGTGTGTTTCATAGATGGGGCATATTCTGTGTTCCTTCTCCAAATTTTTGGAAGTGAGGCCATTGTTTTAAAAAACTGTTTTAAACCTACATTTTACTGCTGCTGAGATGGACACAGGATATGACCTTCTTGGTTTGGCCCAAATTTTGACTTGCTGTACTTTTTACATTACTGTTTAGCAAATGCAGATGTTTAAAAAGAAGGGGAAGGCTGTTTCCTCTGGAACCACATCAAAATGCTTACTATTAAGTGCACAGGAGAGCCTTTTGTAGACTTTTGGTCTGATCCTGGGCTGAAGACAGGGAGAATATTGTCTATATGAGGATGACACAAACAAATTCAAAGTGGGGAATCAGCATTTTCCTAGGACAAAGATGTGAATCGGCTTCTGGGCAGAAGTTGAAATGCAGATGCAGATTGGTTTATAATTTTGTTCAGATTGGGGCACTGGAGAGAGTCTGGGTTTGAGCTGAGATCTCACTCCAGTGCCCAGATGTGTCCTGAACTGGCCTGTGGTGTGCTTGGTACACTGGACTTGGTGCGTTGAATCTAATCCCCGTATATTTGGGGCATGACTTTGCAGTAGTAAAGGAAACTCCGCTCAGAGACTTGCACCCATTAAGGGAAGATGATGTTGAGTTTCCAGGGTTTTTTTAAGTCCTCACGTAAAAATTGAATTGTTCACTTGCAGCTGTTGGAAGTGGATCTCGGCACCTGATCAAACTCAGGGACAGGCTCTCCTTTATTATTTTAATTTAATAAATGGCTTGAAAGAGCACTTAGGAAGATGGCTCACTGCGCCCTTTCAGAAGTGAGCGTGCTCCACTCCTGCCAGGGCAGCAGATAGATGGATGTGGCAAGGTCAGCTATACTTCCACCTTCTGACCCTCTGCTATCACAGTGTGCTCTGCACAGGGAAGCACAGCCTGCGGCGCTGGTCCCTGCAGTGGCTCCGATGGCTCCTGTGCCACCAGGGAAGCTATTAGGTGCTGCCTCCCTGGGGACAGTGTGTTAACAAGTGCCTCGCAGGCAGAAAGTGCTGATCCAGAGCAGAGTGCAGAGATACAGCGTAGCTCTTGACTGGTGTCCCCCAAATACCTGTCTCCTCCCTGCCCTCTCTGTGCATTGCAATTGGTTTCGCACTGTGGGTAGCAAACAGCGACCGCCCCGAGTCCACAACAGTGGTTCACAGCAACAGGAATATTTACACTGACTTCAGAAGGAGCTGCATCTAGCCGATTTTCTAACACACCTAGGAAACAGAAATCCAGGTCTAAAGAAAGGTCTTACTGCCTTTTTTTTTTTTCTTTTTTTTCTTTTCTTTGCCCCTCCCTGTATCTGCAGAAACCTCTTTGCACCAAGCTACACTGAGACTTATTACAGCCAGACTGGACAACCCCAGACCACCTCTCTGACCCACACGGTGAGTGCGGAGTGTGCTTTCCCTCCCGCAGAGTGCAGGGGAGACCAGGCAGGGGGCCCGGAGAAGCAGGTGACCTTTCTCCAGAGCCTTTCTTCGAGGCCATGGGTCTGCTTTAAGCTGAAGGGGAGGGCAGTCTGACTTTCTGACCTGGGGGGTTCCAGCAAGAAAGCATCTCCATCCCCCAGCAATGGTAAAAACATCTTACTGTTTTGCCTGAGCTCTGATATGAGAAGCCCAGGTCAGCCTCCAGCATCACTTCCCTCTCTGGGTGCTGGGGGATCGTTTATTCCTCACGCTGCTCATCTTCTTGCTTTTATTTTTGCCACTGGGTATTCCACTCTGGGGACACTCCCAGCCTTTGAGAAAACCAGCCTGTGTGAGCTGGCTCCTGTTCAGTAAAAATCCCATGAATTACTCATCTCACGCAAGCGTTGGCTGACTCTGTGCTGCAGTGGCACAAAGATGTGCATTGGTTGCAATGCAAAAATAAGAGATAAAACCCCCATGAGATCATCTTTACTGATACTGCCCCGGGGCGAGGGGAAAGGATGGGATGAATATATCGGCGGTTCTGCCCCAAAGCCTCCTTGTCCCTGCCAGAGGCTGCCTTTGTCTTGCCAGGAGCCCCCAGACGGGGACTTCCCCACTGCCCGTGGTGTCACCCTCTCTGGGGCTGAAGGCACGTCCTTTGGGGCCTGACCCAGGGCCAGCTGCCATCGATAGGCAGCTCCCATTACAGGCAGAAAGCTTTGGATCGACCTTAATGCTGCAGCCATCTGAGTTGCTTCCTTGGGGATTCAAAGCTCTTAATTTTTACTGCCAACAAGGAGCCGTTTGATGCTTTCGCACAGGCCACGCATGGCAGCTGAAAGGCCAAATTTCAATGCAGACTCACAGAGATTTAGTTATGATAGTCAACAGCCAGATGCAGTGGAAAGAGAAAAAGAGTATTGGCAGCACTCACATGGGGCTCAGTGGTGCCTAAGTACAGCATACATCCATCCCAAAACTGCGTTGCCAACCTGCTCCCCTCTGCTTTCCAGGACCACTGCTTTTACCACGGGGTCGTGAGGGGCTGGGAGCGCTCCAGCGTCACGCTCAGCACATGCAGAGGGCTGCGGTAAGTGCCTGGTGATGCCGGAGCTGCGGGAATGCCTCTGCTCGGCTCCTCAGCATGCTGCCACTCAAGCTCGGCTCCCCAGCAGCCTGGCTGCCTTATTTTTTTCTTGGCAGATAGATGTGTTCTCAAATGCCACCCAGCCAAGGGTCCTGAGCATAAAAGGGAGCATGTCAGGAGAAATGCAGAAATTTGGGTATCATTAGTAACCATGGCCTTCTAGCCAGCTCCTAGACTCCTTCCCCCTTTGTGCTGGCAACGTGGACTCATGCAATGAGTGAGTTTAACTCAAGAGTCCACTGGAGCAAAAGACTCTCTTGTTAGTGACTCAGGGCTGCATCCCTTACAGAGACAGGGACAGGACCCGCCACATCCCAGCCCAATACTCTACACTAATGCAGAAACCAGCTCCTTCTCCCAGTCTTTCACAGCTGGCAAGTTTTTGTGTGTGTTTTGGGGCAAAGTCTTCAAGTCTGAACTTCCTCCCGGGTTGTCAGCCCCGCTCCCTGTTTTATTCCTGGTGGTGCCGGGGTTGTGTGTGTTACGCATTTAAAACCTTTGCTTTGGTAGTAATGGAGTCTTTGGCAGGAAAAGACAGTCTGTATCCTCAGCAGGAGTAAATGAAATGGCTTGTCGCAACCAAGGAGCTGCATTCATTTACACCAGCTCAGAGTTTGTTTCCAAAACACCACATGGGCTTTATTGATATTAGTGGTCATCTGCTCTCGAGCGCTGATTGGAAGCTGTGCTGGTGGGACTGGCTCCAGCCAGGAAGCAGCCCGTGCCAAAGCAAACCTGAGACATCTTAAGTGAATGTAGGACAGGCCAAAGAGCCCAGTGAGATAAACAGGACAGTGCAGCCACCTGTGGTTTGCAATAAATAATCCAAAAGCAAAAGTAGTCACAGGTGTGCCTTGCTTCTGTCAGCCTGCGTTTTCCTAGGCTCTGCTTTCCTAGCTGGAGAGGAGATAGAGATGTCTCCTTGGTGTGCACATGTGGTAGCGTTCTGCACCCCTGAGCTGTCAGCGGTGTGCTGGCAAGTCCTCAACATCATTTTCTAATTGCCGTGAAGGTATGAGAGCTGAGCTCACGTGGCTGTTTTCAGTCTGAGCCTTCACAGGGAGGCACACTGCCCGTCGAGCCACATGTCTTCTAGTGGGCATCAAACACAGGAGATTTCCGACTCTTCTGGCTGTAACATGCTCATTGAGAAAACCAGAACTGCATGGCTGTGTGCAAGTCCTAGAGAGAACTGTGTTTTTATCTGTTGACAAAGTCTTCACATTTTTTAGGTCAGTTCTGTTAAAGATCAATTTCTTCAATTGCTTGAAAAGCTTCCACTGCCCCTAAAGAAAAAACTGTATTTTTAAAAAGTACTTCTCAGGTTAGCATTGTTGCAGCACATGCTCCGATAGCCCCTTAATTGAATGTCTGAGGCCCACTGGATAGATTTTAATATATGCAAGCTCAGGGATTCCCCCTCTGAACTCAAAATATTCCCATCCTTTTTATTAATGAACTGAATGGCCTGGTAAGGGTAAGTGCCTTGCCAGAGTCAGACGGGAACTCAGCAGCAGCAGAAGGATTTGTCTCTGGTTGCTGTGATAGTAATTAACTTTCCCTCTTATTACTTCCTGTTTCAACAGAGGACTTATCTTATTGAGCAGCAATTCCAGCTATATCTTAGAGCCGGTTCCCGACAGCCCAAACCAGCACTTGATCTACAGGTTGAATGACCTGAGGTTGCAGAGAGGAGCCTGTGGCTACCAGGGCACTGGGGACGCAGCTGAAGACTGGCTCAGGGACTTCACAACTGGGATGAAACCACCTCGCCAGAGGGTGAGCTGGGCTTAAACCGGGTCCATGCATGATGCTCCAAATTTGTTGGCTGTTCCAAGCCCGAGGAGCCTGCTGTTCTCTAGGAACATAGCTCAGAAAGTGAAATGAAGGAAAATATTTAAGAGGCTTTGTAGCAAGCTGGTTACCAAATAGTGGCTCCAGCAGGGAAATAAATGAGTGTTGGGGACCATTGTGTAGCGTGAGGAATCTGGGCTGTAGCTGTTCCTGCACAGATTTGTGCATCCGATACATGAACAAACGGGTGGGCTGAGGACAGGCACGTGGGCACTTGCTGTAGCTAAACTGACTTGTGATACTTGGTTGCTGTAAGTCAATCACATCTGGAGGTTCCTGTGTGTAATGGGACGGGTGAATGGCCAGTGAAAAGCAAACTGGGAAAAATGGCCTGTAGGTATGTTTTGAGAAGAGTTTCTTGGGGGATATTGGGGAAATAACCTGTGTTGCTGCTGCCGCAGGTGAAACGGGAGATTCTGCAGACTACGAAGTACGTGGAGCTTCTGCTCGTGGCTGATTATGCAGAGGTAAGAAAAGGGATCATGTTTATATCAACTGAGCACTGGGCCCAGAGCGAAAACCCAACCGCAACAACCTCCTGGGGCGGGGAGGGCAGCTGGAGCTCAACAGGTTTCCTTTTGCCATCCCGACGGTCCTACCCCCACCAGCAGACAGGGAGAGCTGTGTCTTGGTCACTTTTGTCCTAGCAGCCATGACTCCTCTGCTGCCACTGTCAGATACCGTTGGCCAGGGAAGAGATGCAGGTTGCGATTTGGTTGAAGGACTAGGGTTGGGGGTCAGTTCTTCCCTCCCAAGGTAGCAGTGGTCGACCCTGGTTATCGATGGGAGAGACTGCCTTCAGCCTAGGGTGACTTGGGGGTTTCCAGGAACAACGTGCTTGTAACTGCAGTACGCTTAATCTCTAGAGAAGATAACCGTGATTATCCTCTGCTCTGAGCCGGTAGCAGATATATAAACAGACATTTTCAAGGCTCTAGATCAGAGAATAGGGCTGGAAGAGACCCAGTGAAGTCAGCAATCCCTCCCCGTCCCCAGCCTGGACAGTACGCCAGATGTACTTGCTGACAATGCAAACCGTGCAGTGTTTTGCCGATCATCTAATCTCCAGCACAGACGGAAGTCAGGCTGGTCCTATTCATTATTTACAACTTGAAACTCCAATAGTGAAAGCCACGTAGTGCTCTGGGCTATAATTTATTCTGAACAAAACTAAAGAGGCAGAACCTATTTCAGCCTTCTCTGTTAGGCAGCTGGATACCAGGGAAACTATGAGAAAACACGTTATACCTAGGAACTGCCATATGTTGTTCACCATTTCATTAGACAAGCTGGGGTAGACACCCTTGCACTGTCGTCGTTAACTGCCCTTACTGCATTTACTGTCTCCCTCGCTAGAAGAAAAGTCCCAAGTTTTGTCATCTGTTAAACAAAAATCTAAACATTTTGCAACTTTAATTCCTTGAATCAAACAATTTGCTAAAATTAACTTGTTAATTGCCAGGTGGTTTAGATAGGCAAATTTATTGGATGAGTGAGATGCATCCCACATTCGTTGGATGAGTGAGGTGGGATGAGCGCTATGGCAGCCTTGACCTCAGACATGAAGTCATGTTACCATATATTTTGCCTGGCAAATTTGTCAGTTCTTTGCCAGCCCCTGGCTCTGGGGGCTCTGATAAGTTTGGGTCGCTCCACTGAGTTACTACCACCGCTTGAGTATCATCGCTGCAGTGGGATGCCGGGAATGAATTCTGAATATACATGTACGGGTGGGCTTATAGTCAGGTGTACAGTGAAGGAAAGCTTTTGGGCTTCGCCTGATAGTCACCTTCTTATTCCCAGAGTAATGTGACTTGTTTTAACACATTTCAGCTCTTCCTAGTTGCCTCTGTGCTATCTGACATGTTCATTTTGTTCAGTTTCAGAAGCATCACTTCAACATTGAAGCAACAAGGCTTAAATTAGTGGAGGCTGCTAACTACGTAGATAAGGTGAGATCAGGTGTGCATGAACTGAGGAAAGCAAAGTCCAAATCATGAATTATGAGAATTACCTGTGACAGAGGAATACTGCCTTCTTGGGAGAGAAAATTATGTTTCAACAGTTCTCCCCAGTGACTCAGGGAGTGGAGAGCATCCGACAAACAATTCTGTTGTTCGACATCAGGGGCGGGGTGGGAGAATCTCCATTCCTTACCTTGGAATGAGCATGAACATCTCTGTCTTTTAATACATCTCTGTATTAACTGTGTTACCTAAATACTGCTTTTTGACAAAGGACTAAGGTATGCACTTCAAATTTTAGAAATCTTGGCAAATAGAGGTGGAAAAAAGCCTTCAGAGGTCATCCTTGCAGTGATACCCACTGCTGCTGAAGTAAATGTCACAACTTTTCTACTCCCTTCATACTCCCCTTCTCCCCTTAAATGCCTTTCACCGCTCCCTTCACCCCACCCCCCCCTCACCCCCCGTGAAGACTTGTCCTGTTTGTACTTGATGTGGGCAGCAGATTATTTCCTTCCCCTTTTCAGGAATTTTGACATCTCTAAAGATAAACATGATCTCAGTCTCCAGTCTTTGTTTTTCTAGATTATCCCTGTGTCATTGATTTAAAAATGAAAGTTCAGCATCTCTAGTTCAATTGAGTTTGGGTTTGTGGGTGGTGCACAATTTTCTCTGCAGAGCTGCGGTGCTAAGTTGCAATGCATTTCCAGAGAGAACGTATTCTCTGGACATGTGTATCTGTAGTAGCATTTAGCAGGCTTTATATAAAAGATTAAAATGACAGTAAAATAAATTAGTGGTGCTCATTTTGTCATCTCTTTTCCTTCCCGTATCTTAGTTTTACAGATCCCTGAATATCCGGATTGCCTTGGTGGGGCTGGAGATCTGGAGTAATTGGAATAAATGCGATGTAACTGAGAATCCCTACTCCACCCTGAAGTCCTTTCTGGCCTGGAGTAGCAAGGAGCGGGTGCACAGAAAACATGATAACGCCCAGCTAATCACGTAGGTTTATTTCTGCTGAAATAACCTGTTTCTGACAAGTGGTTTGGGTGGATGAGAAATCAGTATGTGAGGTTATATCGTTCTAAGATTCAGAGTGGCAGATTTATGTAGTGGCCACTTAGCCAGCATTAAGCTCTGGCACCCAGAGCACAATCACCTTAGGAAAAGTGGAGGTCCCAGGCTATGCAGCAGTCTCAATACGCAAGCACCAAAGTGCATCAGCTTTATTGTGGGTGCATATCACAGGCGGCTGCACATGATCTGTCACAGCTACATGTACAATTTCAAGAAAATCTAAACCATAAGCAAGACCTGTAAAGGGGAGCTAAGCCCTCTGCAGAACGCATTTGTTCCTAACTCATCCCTCTGAGACACAGGGGACATGGTGCTGGGAGCTAGCTGATGATCTGTGACTCATCCTACTGATCTCATTAGGGCAGTAGCTGTGGCCAGCAATGCAGATGTCATTGGAAGAAAAATTTGCAGCAACTCTTAGACCTCCTTACCTCTCCCACGGTAATTAATCCACCAGTAAATAGTGGTGAGTCAGAGGAGAAACCTGTAGGACTGAAATGCAGAGATGCAATGCCTTTTCCCTTGTTTTGTTTGTTTGTTTGTTTGTTTGTTTGTTTGTTTGTTTGTTTGTTTGTTTGTTTGTTTGTTTGTTTGTTTGTTTGTTTGTTTGTTTGTTTGTTTGTTTGTTTGTTTGTTTGTTTGTTTGTTTGTTTGTTTGTTTGTTTGTTTGTTTGTTTGTTTGTTTGTTTGTTTGTTTGTTTGTTTGTTTGTTTGTTTGTTTGTTTGTTTGTTTGTTTGTTTGTTTGTTTTCCCCCCCTTTAACATTACTGTATTTCACATTCACCTAGTCATGTCCTGAGCACAATTTCCAAGGCTTCCATTCAGACATGCCGGCAGGGACGGTGCAGAATTCTGGCTCGCCAGGCAGGAGCTGAGCGTGGCTGCACCTCAAAGGTGTTATCTAGTACTCTGTCAAGCCCCTGAATCCCAAACTGGCAAATAGCAGGCTTAAGGTCAATTAAGTATTCAAAACAGTACCCAATTAAGGATCCAGAAATAGTCTTTTCTGTGCTTGTTGCAAAGCTCAGGGGAGCACTTTTTGGCACCAGACCATTATAAAAAATAGGATTGGCTGGTTGGCCCATAAAACAAAATAGTAGTCCAAGAAAAATAGGTCTTAAGGCTTTGTAGCTCTGCTATAATGTCCGGTACTTGAAGATATTATTAAAGAAAATGTATTCACCTGACACTGTATATGTATAAAGCTGTGGACTACAGGAAGCATTTCTCTGCCTTGCCTTCTCAAGTGCCTCGGTGCCATTTCATGGTCTTTCTGGATTGATTTTAGGGGTGTGCCCTTCCAAGGTACCACAGTAGGCTTGGCTCCTGTGATGGCCATGTGCTCTGATTTCCAGTCAGGAGGAGTAAACATGGTAAGTAATTGCTAATACCTAATATGATGTTTCTTGCCAGCAGTGAATACATAGGATAGATGCCCCCTAAAGCCCAGGAAGACAATATTTCCCGTGAAGACCTCCAGCTCACCTACTCATAGGCAGGAATACCTTCAGTAGATGTTTTCAACACGTAGTAATGAGAAGCGCCGCTTACCCCATTGACCCAGAGGTGCACAGGACAGGCACAGGTAAAATGCTGATGTGCCTCTTTGACCTTGCACAGGATCACTCTGATAATGCCATTGGTGTTGCTGCTACTATTGCCCATGAGATGGGACACAATTTTGGCATGAATCATGATTCAGCTGGCTGCTGTACTACCCCTGCAGAAGATGGAGGCTGCATCATGGCTTCTGCGACTGGGTGAGTTCGTCTTACAGGGTCTCACGGAGAAATGCAAAGGGCTTTGTTACAAGAGCCTTGGTGGAGCAAGAGCTAGAAATGCAGACTGAAGGTGGGTCTGTTGCTGCCTGTTGAAGCCAGTGTGTTCATAGAGAAAATACTGCTGGGCAAACCCTGGCTCATGTATCGGTAGCAATTTGCTAAATTCCCAATGAACTTATTCCTGCCTGAGATTGGCCTTAGGTAATGTAGGGACCTGGAAGCATTTAGAAGTGGAGCTCTAAACTGTCAGGTAAAAAGGAAAATTTTCCTATCTTCTGTCCTGAGAGACTGTCTCAGGATGCCTCTAACCCCTCGTCTCCAAGTTTGTGCTTTCCACTGTGTCCTACCAAATGATCCATCACCCCAAAGCAAGTTCAATGCATATATGCACACATCCTTCTGCAAAACCTGGGCTGCCTGTTGCCAGCAAGTACAGAGAAATGAGGGGTGACCAGAACATATGTGACCTTGGCATGTAGAGGTTTACGTGGGTTTCATTTCTGTGTTGCACACAAGATGCATAGATAGATAGTTGATAGGGTTTCTTGAAGCATCTCGTGCAACAGATAATGTGTGTTACAATGTGGTAAAGAGAAGAAACAGGAAAGAACTGATTTTATTAAAAGGCACAGCAACAGAATTATATTTCTAAGTCAGAAGGCATGAAAACAGGTCAACTGCTTGTTGTCTTAAGAATACTGTTTGGTTTCAGTGAGTCACAGAAAGCCTGTGTTTAAAAGGGAAGAAATAGCTGGCTTTGAGAGAAAGGGGAAGCAAGAGTGACTCTGGAAACCCACAGGGATTCCAGAGCTCATTTTGGATGAGGAACCACAAGAGCTTCCATATTTCAGTCACGTAAAAACGTCAGCTGAACCCATTCACTTAAAGCCACATTCCCTGTTTCCTCAAGCCTTCCTTCTTGGAGTTTAGCAGTTTTTAACAAAATTGTCTCCATTAGATACCTTCTTTTACATGAATGATTTCCTCCAAATAAGGAAAAACATTTAGGTGAGAAGTGAAAACATATTGGCATGCAGGTAGAGCATGGAGTACACAACGTGTACTCACACATGCATGGTCATGAATAGAATGCATAGGTTCAAGCATTGTAGCAACAGAAATTAATAATTCATGTAACAGAAAATATTCATGTCCTTTGCAGTGAGGCAGTAGATAGGAAAAAGAAAACATTATTTTTATCAGTTAAATTCACAAGCAGTCATTCACAGTGCGAGGGCTGGATTCTTAGGCTTGTTCAAGCAGAGTTAGGAATAAGCCACAGCTTCAGTATTGAGCAGGTAAGGACAGCCATACTTGTCAGATGACAAAGCCAAGTCTAACTCAACATATTTTGTTTCAATAAAGTTTGTTTTTTAAGGCCATTGCATTACTAGACAGTCTTGCAGTGCAATGACCTTATTTTCTAATGTAATCCAGATGGATCTGATTTTGAACACACACACACACACACACACAACACACTCTCACGCTTTTGCACAATTTCAGAGACTTCAGAGAAGGACCTGTGTCCTTTGGCACTTGTCAGGATTTGCATGTGCTCATTTTTGGTTCTCTAAACCATTGCCCAGATCTGTCATGATGTTTTTCTACACTGTCCATATTCAGGCACCCATTCCCCAAGGTGTTCAACCAGTGCAATAGAAAAGAGCTGGAGAAGTATCTGCAGTCTGGTGGAGGGATGTGTCTCTCCAATATGCCGGATACCAAAAAAATGTATGGTGGGAAGAAATGTGGAAATGGCTACTTGGAAGAGGGGGAGGAGTGTGACTGTGGAGAGGTGGAGGTAACAACTGTTCAGATCCAACCATTTGGGGTTTAGTGGGACACAATGATTTTATTATGTATTTTGCAAATACAGTTATGTGATATGTAAACAGCTTTTGTTTGTGCAGGAGATATGCATACCTTCCTTGTATGTAAATGTATATGCAATGTAAATCAAGGTTGTAAAGTATCATGTCTAAGTTCACAGTATGTAGTACAATGCATTCCAGAACTCAAGGATGGTGTAATCCGTGGCTGAACAGAGGTGATGACAACTTCATTTAAAAAAGAAAAGAAAAAGTGATCTTAGATGTTGCAGTTTCATATATAAGTTCACTTTACTTATGGCTCCATTCTTGATAAGGATGGGGCTTCTCTTAGCACTGCATCTCACTTCCCCAAATCCATACTTTGACTAATAAGACAAAAGGGAGCTGGAACCAGCAGCCCAGACTCACTAGATGTAACGAGCACAGCCTATAGTATCCAGTCAGTCCGACACAGGATACAATTATGCAGTACCGTAATTCAGCACGTGCTGTGTATCATGAACACATTGTGGAAGGAAGGCTGTTACTTTGTTCGCATGTAATTCATCACGTACGAGAACAAATTAGTGCCAGCCTCACACTTCGATGCTCTGGCATGTTCTTATCTTGAACATCTGTCTTGTAAACTCTGATGCATCTCACTGTCTTCCAGGAATGCAACAACCCCTGCTGTGATGCCAGCACCTGCTCCCTGAAGCTGGGTGCCGAATGTGCCCACGGCAGCTGCTGTCATCAGTGCAAGGTGGGATCTCTGGGTTTTCCTAAGAGAGGAGAGGGAATAATGGTGGTGGAAGTGTGAGGCTGAAAGATGGAGGGGAAAGGGGAGCAAACGCAGCCAAATGTGGATTTCAGCTCCTCACCTGCAAGCAACATGGTCTGATTTTCTGTACAACAGCTAGAGTGCAATCAAACTAGCGGGGTCCTTTCTTCTAGCTGACTAATTTAATTGAATCCTGTGATAACTTAAGATTAGCTGTGAATGCTGCTGGAATGAAGTCACACTGCCTCTCTTACACACTTAGGGATGGGGTGACTCAGAATGAATATTTCTCTTCTTTGGCTCTAGAAGAAATCTAGACAGAGCTCTTAGAGCAAACACTTCCTCTGGGGATTAGGCTGGATGCTATCTTTGCTCTGAACCCTGTTTTCTGGGATGCAGTTAAATTCCTTTAGCCCAGGTGCTTGCTGAAGAAACGCTAGCAAAGAGGATTGTATGTATGTATGCATGCATGTGACCGCTATCATTTTAAATCTCAGCTTTCCTTAGAGAGGCTGGTTAAAATGTGCTTCTGATTTTGGAACCAAAGATCTCAAGCTTTGACAACAAATTGACTAAAAAATGTACGTAGGCAAACATTTCTCTTAAGCTCATTTTTGTGTTTGCACATTGACTGCGTGCTCTTACAGACCTATCCTGAGCATGTGGAAAATAATTTTCCAGGAATCCACCTGGACTCACTCCTTTCACAAGAGACTTGGAAAAAACTCATAGATGTAACTGTGTATGCCCTTCTGTTCTCCATGTCCGTGGCAGACAGGACAAGAATGAACTGGGTAAACTCGTAAGCAAGGGAGACATAAGTTACGCATTAGGAAAATGTCTCCAGCAGAAATGACAGGCAAACACTGAAACAAACTTCCCAGACAGGGAGGGTTTTGAGAATAGATTACACAAACATCTGTCAGAAATGGCTTAGGTAAATCAGATCCTACCCTAGGGTAGAGGGAGATGGATCGGTGTCCCCTTGAGGTCTGGCAGCCTTATTTTCTGTGCGTGATCTCATCACTACCTAGGGAAGGGATCCAGTCATTAATTTGATTCTACACAGCTCACCCAGTTAATGAAGTTAGAGTCATTTGGATCACTGCTGACCTCAAAAAACCTAAGACAAGGTGGATGAAGAGACGCATGCAAGACTTTTTCTTATCTACAGGGAGACATTGTGCAGACATGAAACCACAAAGGAGCCAAGCAATAATGCCATTTTTTCCCCTTTGTATCTTTTTAGCTGATGTCTCCGGGAACTCTCTGCAGGGAAAGATCAGGACTCTGTGACCTCCCAGAATACTGCACTGGCGAGTCACCGTTTTGCCCCCCCAACTCTTACCAAATCGATGGGGCTTCCTGCGACAGAGGAAAGGCCTATTGCTACAGTGGCATGTGTCTCACATATAAAGACCAGTGCTTGCAGCTGTGGGGGCCTGGTAAGGACACTACTTGCAGCGAAATACGTTGTCCTTTGAACAGGCAATATTATGTGGCATCCTGCTATTATTCACCCTGTGTAAGGCAGTAGTACCTTTCGTACCCGTTATCAGTGGCAAAGTCTGAGGAGCCTTTTCTCCTGCCTTGCTCACTTGGAGGAGGCAGCAAAAATTTCCCCTGCTCAAACCATCCCAGAAGAAGAACAACTGAATGGTTGGCATGGGGTGAGATGGGCTGCCAGGCTCCACAGGAATCAGTCACATGAGTCTCTTCCATGCAGGAGCAAGGCCAGCACCAGACGCCTGCTTTGAGAAGGTTAATGCCGCTGGAGACATCTATGGGAACTGTGGGAAGGACATCTACGGCAACTACAGGAAGTGTGAGATGAGGTAGAAAGCAGAGTGACAGCCAAGAGTTGCTCATTGGAGATGTTTGTATATATTACAAAATTATGGGCCAGTAGATAAAACTGATCCATGCTTTGGTTTCATTCCCTCCCTCTGCCTCCTGGGAAACCAGCTGCGTCCTTGTCAGACCTAGAGCCCTTATGACTGAAACTTTAAGTTTACCGTTTTCCTGCCTTTTCCATTTTAAAACATGTAGTTGATATTTGTTCAAAGCAACGGAAGAGGGGATTTTCAAATCTGTAAGTTAAATGTAGCTTTTTAACTGAGACAAAAACTTCTTAGTCTTATCTGTGATTTTGTTGAGGCTGGCCTACGCATGGGGACAGTGAAATGGTACCATCAGTACCCGTCAGACACTGTTGCTTGGGCTAGCTCTTGGGAGGTGCTTGTTCTTTGTCATTGAACAATGACTCAAGGCTGCTGCTCTAATTTACGAGTAGAGCTGATGCCTGCAAAACATTCAGCAAGCCAGAAATAATCACTTTAGCCTTTCCTTTGAAATAGAGATGCTAAATGTGGGAAGATCCAGTGCCAGAGCTCTGCTTCCAAACCCCTGCAGTCCAATGCGGTGGCCATAGACACAACTATCCGCACGCAGAGGACGCAGCTGAGGTGCCGAGGGACCCATGTGTACAGATCTGAGAGTGAAGAAAAGGAGATGCTGGATCCTGGCTTGGTGTTGACGGGAACAAAATGTGGGAGCCATCATGTAGGTACAGTCCTGCCTGTAATGGCTTGGGGGAGGTTCAAGGTATCACTTTTCCATCTGGAAAGTGCTTTGTGGTTATCAAGCCATTCATTTCTTATCTCTAATGCCTTTCTAGGGACTTTTAATGTTTGTTAGAAAAGTAATTTCTTAGAGGCTTCTGAGAAGCAATAGAAGAATACACACCAAAGGCCATACCTTAAGCCTTTGCCAGATGAAGTCCAGGGCCAGTGCTAAATTTGGGATTCACTAGTTGGTTGAGGTTGTCTTGCTTAGAGGTGGGACACACAGTTAGAAATCAAGACACCTGAGAGCTCATTCAGAGACTTGCCACATGGGCATGGCCAAGCTATCAACTTCTGAGCTCGCACTCCTCTCTCTGATGCGCGTTAGCTGGGATTTAGGGTAGTGATTAAATATTTGCTTGGGAACCAGGTTAACTTCATGGCCTGTTGATCTGCCCAGGGTATTACTTGTATTGCCAAGGTGTCTGGGACCCCGCAAGTCACAAAATAACAGAAGGCAGTAATATGGTACATAACCCAAAGAGCTAACACTGAGTTTTTTGATCCTTTCTCTGCAGGTTTGCTTTGAGGGACGCTGCCAGAACACATCCATCGTCTTTGATTCTGAAAGCTGTAGCAAGAAGTGCCATGGGCATGGAGTAGGTGTCTTCTTCTTCAGCTCCATTTCAGAGTAAAGCAGGACGGGCTGCCATTCATCTGTGGATGGTTGTTCAGCTCAGTTCTGATACCACGCTTAGTTTGCTCCAGGCTTCTGCTTCTTGATTATTAATTTGCACATTCCTTTCATGTTTAATGCATTTTCTAGTCCATGAGTGTCCCTTTGACATAGGATTTAAGGAGGTCTAGAGGAGAGATATGAATTGCAATGAATGAAAAACAAGAAGGGGTAATCTTACAGAAAAATCTTCTGGGCCCAGTTTAGATTGAATAAAAAAAAATCAGACTAACTGAGGGAAAAACATAGTAAAAAGTCATGTTTGGAACAGTTTATCCCCCTGTGCTCTGCCGTGCCCCCAGGGGATTGAAAGAAAAGGCTGGGTGAGAATTTTTTATACCTTTTGCTGATGTTTCTGGCACAAAACGTCAGCATTTTTCCATCCCCATGGTCCAGTTAGGCAATGGAGAGGAGTGATAAATACAGCAGCGTGCAGCAGCGTGTGCCTCCTTGAGCAGGTTGGGAGGCCCCATGATGTACCCGACAACGAGAGGGACTTGCCCCACTCTTTGATTCCCAGTCTGCTTCATTTCTTACGATCCATGAAGCTGTAGGAAGTGATTGTCAGCTATTCCACAGAATCAAATTAAACGCTACAATTAGCACAGGACGTCCCCAATCAGAGGGATCAGCCCTGCCTCCAGGGGCTGCCTAGAGGATAAAACAAATAGCAATGGGCCAAGCAATAAACCTAAACAATAAGAAATCTTCATTGGATGGAAGGGAAGACTCGTGTCCTTCAGTTTAGAGATAAGAACAAGAGAAAGGCATTTCTAAATGCTGCTTTTCTCCTGAATCCAGGTTAGTGCAACTTCAGCTGAAGAACCCTTGTCTTTTGGAGAAAGGGAGAATTTCTGAGGAAATAAAAGGCACTTTCACTCCCTGAAAAGAAAATGTTTCCCTATTTATGCCAATAAGAGTTTCTTCTGTAGTGTTTTATCCAGCAAGGGCTTAATTTTTTTTTAGCTTGCAGATTCTTTAGGAGCTGGCACTAAAGTCTCTGAGTGTTCCCACTGCAGGTCTGCAATAACAACAAGAACTGCCACTGCGACCAGGGGTGGGCCCCCCCGTTTTGCAACAAGCAGGGGAGGGGAGGAAGCTTGGACAGTGGTCCCCCCATGCCCGAAGGTGAGTGGGACCAACTCTACTATGGTGGCACTTTGGAAGGACTCAAATTAGACTGGGAGCAGAGAGTTTTCCATTGAACTAACTCTGCTTTCTTGTCCTCAGGCCCCTCAGCGGTTGTGATAACTCTTGCAATCCTGGCTCCCATTCTCCTTCTCATTGGAATCATGTTTTTATTCTATTACCTGAAATGCTGGAATAAATTTCCCATCTGTTCTCTAAAGAAGACCCCTCAGTTCAGGTAAATTGTCAGTGCTGCGCCTTGTCTGCTTGCATCCACCCCCTTTCAGTGTCAGGACAGAAGAGAAATTGCAAAAGCTGTGAGGAATAGAACTAAATTCGTTTGTTGGTATAGTTGGTATTTGCTTCTCAGTTTTTGACTTCAGTTAAAATATAATGGAAAATACAGCAAAGAAAAAGGAGAAGACATATAAAGGAAATAACACTCTCTTCTTTCTCTCATTGTCAGTGATACCTCTGGAAATGGGCACGCAAACCCTGCCTTCAAGTTGAAAACCCCCCAGGAGCAGAGGAAGGTAGGGGCAAGGTCACCTTCCACCTCCCCGGGGAGAGATGCAGCTGCCCTGAGATGTGGGATGTTGTTCCCTCTCACACTGCAATTAGGGAGTGGATTTATCAGAGGATGGAAAAAACAGACAGAAATCCCCCATGGCTGAAAGTCAGTGGGAGCTGAATGTAGCATCTATTTCTAGCCATTTCCTTAAAGGTAGGAGCTGGGGTTTGACCAGGTCTGTGTGGCCGCTTGTCTCTCCTGATAGATCCTCTTCTGTCACATCCCCCTCTCAAAACAGTAGAAATCACAAACACTGGATTTATTTGCAAGCGTCACTTATAATGATGATACCTGAGTTACTCTGTTCTCTTGATTCCCATTTCTGGGAATCCCAAATTGTCCCAGTCTATCTAATCAACGCCTACTAGACATGTACAACCCACACCAGTGTTGCAGGCAATATTTTTTACTCTGTGGCTGAAAGACCTCATGCAGATCCTCAGAAGTGTAGCAGAGAGTAACAAGGTGGTTTGAAGTGGAAGTACCTAACTCCTGAGATTTGTGGATCTTCTGCACAGGTGATTGCCTTCCCTGAAATCCCATCGAAACCTCCTCCCCAGCAAGCTCCAGGGCTCCAAATAAACACGCAGCAGCCATCTGCCTTCTCCACTGGCTACAGCTGCGGCGTGGGGCAGCCCGCCGGGCCAGCGCAGCCGGCACCTGCAAAGGACGTTGCCCGGCGGAAACCCCCGAACAGGCCGGCACCTCCTGCTCCCAAACCCCCCGTCTCTCAGGTACGGAGTCACACCACTGTCCTGCAGATGCGGTTTGATGGGAGGCTTGGTCTGAGTGAGGCTGGTGAAGCCTCTCTAACCCTGGTGGGGCCATAGGAGTTACCGTGCTCACTGGTGCGTGCTCCATCTCACACAATTACTGGTGGCCCTCCTTGCTTTGTAGTGTAGCTGACAATGACCATGCTGGATGCTAGCACGCACAATTACTCTTAATTCAGGTCCCCCGATACCTCTGATCTGGACTTGAAGTCAGGTAGCTTGGATGACAAAGCAGCATTCACTTTAGCAAGGTGATCTGAACATTTTTTAGCTGCAAATCAAATAAATAATTTGCCAGGAATGAAAGGACTGTACAGATTTTTCCCTAAGCAAGCCTAGCATAGCTCCTCTTACCATTTGCATGTATTTTATCTCCTGGAAACAAGCCCTTCTGAGATTACCAGTCAGTGATAAGTCTGAGGTTCAGTACTGAGTACAGGATCTCCATTCCTTGGGATAGTCCCCCAGGTATCTTGCATTTGGCCATTCCTGGACTAAAGCCTCAGGAGCCTCAGACAAATTTTGATGTGGAGCGGAAATGGGACCTTTAGCATGTTGCATAGGGGCAGTCCGGCTTAAGTCTAATATTTCCTATCTTATGTGAGCATTCTAGCCATGAGGTTATTTTGAGGGTTATAAGGAAAGGGTATTGATGTACTTCTTTTGCTGGCAATTTTGTTCTAAGATTAGTACAGACCCCACAGTCTTATGGAAAAGATGGCAAATCACTCAGACTGACTTAAACCCATTTTACCGAAGTATTTCCCTACTAGCTTTATTAGGTTAGGGCCAGCAAAGAAGCAAAGGGCTCAGTAACAGGGGATAGCAGGAGGCTGGCTCCCAGGCAGTCTCTCTCTGAAGGATATAGAGGAAAACAAACCCAAAGTATTTTAGTAAATGGGATTTGTTTCTAGCTTCATTTTTTCTG
>NW_008824047.1:1151964-1155842 GCF_000699105.1 Pygoscelis adeliae
AAAACAAAAGCAGGAAGCTGACTGTAGTCAATGAGGAATAGGTATCCTTCCCAGCTGGTTGTTGACAAGTTCCCCACAATCTCCATTGTGTTCCCCCCCAATGCACCCAGCCTCTTTATGTCAGTCAGACCTACTAGATGGAACACTTTTCCTAGGATTTCCAAAAGAATCCTTGCTATTTCTGGGTTGGAGGAGACCCACAAGATGTAGAACGTACACGGGAAATAATTAATTTTGCTGTTTGCTAGTGTCAGCGTCCTTCCTAGACGTTTGGAGTATCTGCCAGATTTGCTCTCTTGCTATTCCTATAGGAGCTCTTTGGATGCAGCGGTCGGTGGGATTTAGTCTGCCTTGTCCTTCCTGCAGTCACAGGGCAAGGTCCTTGGAGAGCAATAGATCCCTAAGCATCGGCTGATGCAGCTGTCCAGCATCGCATTTATGCCTAGTCTAAGGAGACTGCAGGGTTTTTGGGTGCCCTCCAAGTTGTGAGTGCAGCTGTGTTTATTAAATCAACACCTGTAAGCCAGCGACTTAGCACAGAGGCTAAGCAACAACAGCAGTTAGTTCTTGTGTGGGTAACTTCTCCCCAGGGGAATGCTTTACACTGAAATTCATTAGATGAATGGAAAATATAATGCTCTGAGTATCCTATTAGGGACAGCTGTGTGCACAAACAAAGTAATAAGTGATTGTAGGTGGGTGCAGGGCTGCGTGTATTTGTATGGGCACACGTATATACACGTGTATAGGGTTTACAGGCATTGTATGGGCAATCATATAGTGAGTGTGTGTGTGTGAAAGTTGCTTCCAACCTTAAGTGCATCAATAAATCGGCTAATTAAAAGGCTCTGGAACATAGCTTCCCTATTACTTACAAAATTCATGGCTTAAAACTTCTGGATCCTCTAGTAGCCAGAGTATGACGTGCTTTCAGCCTGCAGCTCCATTTAGGAGGCAGAGCAAGGTAACCCTGTTTACCCTGTTTGATTGTCCTCCATTTGAAGCCACCTGCCCAGCAGCCTAAGGCCATCTGGTCTTCATGAAACTTGATAAGTGAAAAACTCTACGTGTTGAAAACCACTGATTACCTGCATAATACGATAAGCCATAGCGGCAGCCACCTGCGCTTCCTCCTTGCTTCAGAGAGGGAGTGGTCTTTGCAAGCATGGTTCTACCTGTGTCCCTTCAGTCCTTTGTCTCAGGCAGGGATGCTACAGGCTGAGTTGTGACAGGGACTCCTGCCCAGTCTATAAGGTTTCTCCTGTTTTTCATCATGCAGCTATTAGATTGTAATATCCCTGGGGCTAACTCCAAACCAGAGACCTCGAGGTGTGCAGCCACATACCCAATCTGCTGTCTCAGACTTACAAAAAATTATTATCTCTGTTTTCAGGCTGGGCAGCTCTCCAGGCTGAGAATTCAACACTGTTTCTTTCTTGTGTAGGATATTTCTAGGCCCCGGCCACCCCAAAGAGCTTTGCCGGCTAATCCCATCCCAGCCAGACCTAGAGCCTGGCCGGGGAACAGCCCTGCCATCTCGCTGCCTCCTGCGCACACCAGAAACCCAGGACGACTCCAGCCTGTGGCAGAGGTAGGCACTGAGCATGGTGACGGGAAGCACAGTGGCATCCCCTCATTACTGGGGAATAAAATTACTCTGAAGGGAGTAATCTTGATATCACGCTGCAAACACCTTTATGCGCAGCCTGGGTGGGTGGAAATGAAAAGGCTGTTGGGTTGGTTACATTTATTGGAGGGGCCTCTGTTTTTACCTGTTCCTTATTAAGCATTTACTGGGTTAAGCAAAACAGTTAATTCAGTCCTCCACATCTCTGAGCACTTCTTCAGATAAAACACTTGTGTGAGTGGGGTGAGCAATGAGGGTGTGCATGACCCAGAATGGTTAGTGAAGAGCAGCAAAACAGGAAGATCCACACAAGACTTGAGGACCCCAGTAAGGAACAAGCCCTATCTAGTCATGGCTAAGGAGATGCTTTCTCTGCAGGGATTGTTTCCCAAAATTGTCCTTAAGAAGGACCATTAGTAAGGGACTTTTGAGTCGCTGAGTTCAGCTCCCTGCAAGCTAGACCCCTTAACACAAAACACCTCCACTCCACACACCACAGGTGTTGTCTCCAGCCAGCAACATACTTGAGGCCAGCTGTGAAAAATGGAAAAAACTGCATGAACTTCATTGTGATCCTGGTGGGAGAGTTTCCTACGTGATGCATTGGGGTGTGAATGCATGTGAATGGAGACAGGCTTCTCCTGGCCCACTGTAATATCAGCTCCAGGAGTGGGAGAGGGCAGCGTTTGCTCTTTCGTCAGTGCTCACCCCTCTTTTCTCCATTTTCCATCTCACCCAGAATGGTGTCGGGACAGCTGGAGCAGCAAACGTCTTGAAAGTAGGACAGCTGGGCTGCCGTGGGCACTCATGAAGCAGTCTGTTCCTGACTGGCTCTGACCTTCACAGGGGACTGGACGGCCTTCATCACCCGAAAAAACATTCACAGCCACAGACAGTGTCTCAGTTCCTCTCCTCCAGCCTCACCTGTTTCCTATGTGACTCAACAAGCTGCAGTCAGGCTTGGCAGGAGTGCCCCCAGGAACTGCAACGGTACATGCCAAGCTGAACTCAACCCTCTCTGCTGATAGCCTTTTCCATATAGGGATGACTTGTTTATACGGTATTTAAATATTATTGTGCAATATCCAATGCAGGGATGGGGTGATGGGGGCTTCATGTGTTTTTAATCAGTTATTTAAGTGTTACCAGGGAGAACAAGCTGTGAGTGCAGGTGCTGGCCCTGATGGGCTTTCATGTAAGACCCAGCCCTGTTGGCTTCCTCAGCCCATCCACGCAGCTGCAGGAGCATACATTGGTGCTATACAGAAACCACTGCCTCTTGGGAGAGCAGAAGGCAGCCGTTGATAACTTCCTTTAGCTTATTCTCAGTTTACAGTGGGTGGCAATTGGGGTCACAACAGGGAGCAAACCGTGGAAATATTCCTGGTTAAAATAACTTGTGGGTCACCGTGGATTTTGATTAGCTTTAATAGAGCAGATTAATTATTTTCCCCATATAACCATCTTCAGCAAGAGCATTGCAACCTGTCTACCCTCCAGCACTCGCTTGTCTTGCCTCAGTGCTGTAAGACCCGACAGCATCCCCAGCGTGGCCTGTGCGCTCTCATCCGTGTCATTGGGACACAGTCAAGGTACGACAGGGAAAATCTCTGGCCAGGACAACAGAGCAAATGGCCAGAAGGAAGCTCAGCAAAAGCCAGTGCTGAAACCTCCTCTCTGGCATACGGTACTGTGGATAATCAGTTGACACTTTTGCATGTGTCTCCTCAGGCTTTGGTCCGTGGTGAGCAGTAATTCAGCATGGGCTGTCCGCTCCCCATACCAGTGAGAAACCTACCTTAAAATTGCCCAGGTGGTAAAACAGCAGAAATATTAATATGACACATGGTGCTTTTGTAGGGCAGCTCATTTACTCCAGGTTTTTTCTCCAGGACGTGGATGGAGAGAGCTGTCTGTGTGCACTTTAAGCAGCTGATGGTTCTGACCCTGAGGACCCTCCCATATGAATTTGTTTGGGGTTTTTTTTCCTAATAGTTTGGGCTTTTGTATGTTTTTCTCAGGATTTTAAATTAAGACCTTTTGTTATGCCAAATTTTTTTCTTTTTTCCTTGAAATGATTTCCTAGGAGAACACAGGGAATTCTGGAGCTGTGGTTACAACAGTTCTGTTGTGTCTGATTTGTTATGGACAAATCCTCAAACAGCATGATTGCTGCTGCACATGTGAGAAACTATTATTGGCATAAAGAAAAAAGTCCTGTCTGATGGTTCTCTTTCCTTAAGCTCTACTG
>NW_008824047.1:1155852-1166748 GCF_000699105.1 Pygoscelis adeliae
CTACTGATTGAAAAAAAAACAGATAGACCCTGAGCACTTACTAAATTTGTAGTTATATGTAGCGTATATCTGTAGTATGACTTAAACCACACTAGTTTTTGCAACTTTACTACCTCTTGCTCCATAAGGAAACAGTACACAGGGTGTGTCTTGAATTTCTGGTTGATTATTCCTTACCTTGATCATTTTGGACCTTTTCTTACCTTCTATATGCCTGGAAAACAAACCATCCTAAAATACTTCTCTCTGAAATAAGGGATGGCAAGTGAAAGACATCAGCTTTCTAATCTTTATATGTCTTTTTCTATAGTTGGATTGTATTACATATAGACAACGTATATTCTAACAACCCCCAAATCTGTTCTTTCTTGGGGTGCAGCTAATGTGCCTGTGTAATGGCGTGTGTTACTGCTCACGAGTGGAGCAGTGAGCTGGGCACATACTGTACATATACTGTAGCAGTACAGATCAACCACACAAACTTGATCTTATATCTGAGCCCTCACTGAAGACAGCAGCATACTTTTGCTACAATCCCTGATCTTCATCAAATGGCCATCAAAAAGCACTAAGAATATTTTCACTGCGTTTCATGTGAGCCATGGGATCAAGCTTTTAAAAAATGCCCCCCAGACACACAAAGCTCAGAGAACAACTGGATGTGCCCAAACCCTAATAGAAAACTTTATTGCCGGGGTATCATAAAGTCTCCAAAAGGTAGTTTTAAGTAAGTTCTTTTAAATTTTCATGTGTGCAAGTTGAGTGAATGAGAATAGGGGAACTGCAGGAGGAGTAAAAGATGGTAAAACCTCATTTTTTTGAAAGATGTTACTTGAGAGAACATATACCAAAATACGTCTCACTTTCTCCTCTGTCCACATATTAATGGTTTACAATAATGCTCTCTGTGCATCTATGCAAATACTTGAAGAATGCAATTCATTGTGCCTTTTGCCTAGTTTTAATAAATGTCAGTTGTCATTAACAGATATCCTGTCACTGTGTCCTATTTCATTACCTTGGTTTAAATCTTCATTTTATATGTGGCATTTGTCCAGAGATGCAGGATAGCTGGAGGAATGGCTTTTATGAAATGCAGTTCTAGGCAGTGAGAAGGATGAGTCCCGTTTACAATCTATTTCTAAAATAAAATGCAAAAAGCATTACACCAATTAGGACACCAAAAACAAAGCTAGAGTGAACTACTTGGATTATTTTCTGCTACCAAAGGAGGTCGCTGCTGTTTTACTCTCTGCCCTGGGTGCTCTTTCTGCTGTACTTGTCTGTCCTTCAGCCTGTTCATCCTTTAGGGCTACACCAATAAGATCAGAGAAATCATTAAAAACTTTCAGATCCACCTGCAAGGGTTTTTTTTAGAAAAGGCCTTTATTTCCCTTTCCACATTCCAAAAAAAAGTACTGAAATGTTATTAAAATAAGAGATTGCATGTTCCTCTCCCCCCCCAACCCCAAGCTGCATTTGCTCAGCGATGCTCAGACTCAGGTGTAACCAGGTCAGCATCTCAGACAGCGTCAGTCTGTGCCGTGGTCCAGGGCTAACCCAGCCGGAGCTGCCTCCAGACCGAGCCAGCTTGGCAAAGCCGGCTCAGGCTTCGCCACTCCCTGTTTGGGATTCACTGTGAGCAAACCGGCTCCAGTCTCCCTGTGCTGTAAGACCCAGCAGCAAGATGGGAAAAACTTTTAACTGCGGTAATACTTTCCTTTTTCACCTTCCAGCTCAAAATGTTATTTTTCTCATCCCTTCATCCTCACCATTGATACAAATCCAAGGGGGTTTTGAACGTGAGCCGTGAGCAAGCGTCCAGGTAACATCCATACTATATTGAGAGAGATGGAGAGGGGTGAACGGGACCGCTCTGGGATAAACTGCATCCCTACAGCTCTGCAGAGCATTACCCAATTATGCCTGTTCAGTTTTTAGCATGCAGCTCATACATCCCTCTAAAGAACAACAATTTTGGGCTTAAGTGATAGCAGGACAGGTCATGGGGCTCAAAGATTTGAGGGGGCTCTCCAAGGTCAAGACATTTGATAAGAAAAAAACCCTTAAAATCTACAGCCACTTGCTCTTTCAGGCTGAAAAGATTTTCACAGACCACAAAAAGGCTTCGAGACGGTGGCGGCATTTCTCCTGACACAGGGTTTACCCTGCCAGAGCTTCCCAGCCTCAGCGGGGGCTGCCCCTTGCTCAGGTGAGGTCTGGATCAGGCACAGTGGCTTCACCAACCACATCAACAGAGCCTGGGCACCATAGCTGCTAAGAGAAAAAACCAACCAAACAAACAAAACCCCACATAAAACTAATTAACACTGTGCTGCAGGGAAACTCCTGCACCTCACAAAAAACAAAAGTTGAAAAAGATTTCTCTGCCATGGTCCTGTAAAAACACTTTATAGCTTGGGTCCTGCCCTGAGCCTAAGTGAACGCCTATTCCAAACTTTACCATGTTTTGCCCATATTCACCAATATTCTTGTCCCATATTTGCCGAGCAAGTAATTTAATATGGATGAGCAGAGTCTGAATAGCAGGCGTACACCATTCAGTCCTTGTCTCTCACCTCCATTTGAGATACTGGTGTGTATTTTGGTGTTCATGCAAGCGTCTAGAAAGGAAAAAAAAAAAGACAAAAACACTAATCAATGACTCAATCAGGGCCTGGAAATAAACATATCAATGGCCACCCAGGGGAAGGAGTGCAAGAGTAAACATTAGCCCTGCCAAGAATGAGAGATGGGAAGGGGCCTCAGAGAGGAGCTTTGTCCCAGGAGTATCATATTTCAAGAGGATTTTCATTTTCAGTGGCTGCATGTATTAAAGCCCAGTGAGGATTAAACATACCCTTTGCTGCCACACCACGAGAAAGATCAAATCCAAAAGCCCAGAGAAAGACTTGGCTTGACTCTACCAATCTTTGCATAAGACACTGTTGGTTTTATTTTCTGCTTTTCCGTTTTTTAATTGCTCGCTAGCATCTGGAATATTGACATCAACCCATTCACCCAACCTCCAGACCCTCGCATATAACGCGCTAGGTATAGATCATGAATACTTGGGGTTTATCCTCCGGGGCAATGCTGGAGTTGTCCACCTCTATCAGGATGTTCTTGTCATCTCGGGTGACTGGCGCTTGCTGTCCACTCTGGAGGACTTGTGGTAGATTCCCTAAACTGACATCCATGTCTTTGAAGGCATGGAGTAAAAACACCCCCAAAATGATGGTGAGGAAGCCACAAACTGTCCCAATGATGTCCACTACAGTCATGGTTACCCACTCCTTAAAGAGGATGATAGAAGTGGTGATGACGATGGTGGTGAACAGCACATAGTAGATGGGAAACACCAAAGAGGTGTTGAAAATGTCTAGAGACTTATTGAGGTAGTTAATTTGTGTAGTGATGGATGCCACCAGCGTGATGACTAGGATCCACGTCAACGGGTGCTGCAGCACAGGCCGGCCAGCAAAGAAGCCCTTGATGGCAATACCCAGGCCCTTGACTGAGGACACGGAGAAGGCACCGATAACGGAGCAGATGGTGAGGTAGATGAGGATGTTGCTGTGGCCATAGCGGGGTGCAAGGTAGAAGATCAGGAGGAAGCAGACAGCCAGGAGGATCGCAGCATAAGCGAGGAAACCTGGAAGAGGGAGAGAAATAACTCAAAACTGAGCAGCAGGGATGGGGGACAGAGCAGTACACACTGCCCAGCCCCAAAAGAGAAAACACGACCTCCTGTGTACCTGGCTCTTTCAGCTTAGAAGACATTTCGTCCAGAGTGGTGACCTCCTCGTCCTCTGGTGCGTGTATCACCATCACGGTGCTGCCCACGAGGCTCAGCATGCAGCCCAGCTTTCCCAGCAGGTTGAGCCGTTCTCCAAGCAAATACGAAGACAGGATGGCACTGCACAGGACAGAAAAATGTCAGTTGGTGCTTTAAAGTCCTTTAAAGAAGGAATAGCAGCTAAAATAAGGTAAAGCATGCCTTCATGTGATACCAGGACACAAATTTGGAGTAAATTTGTTGGATTCCAGTGTGTTAATACATAATCACATGACAGCTGAACCTGCAGAGATGCAGGTGTGATCTGTAGATCACAGCTCAGGTATCAGCAAGGTGAAAAAATGCTGAATGTGTTAGCACATCTTCAGAAATACTTTCAAGGTCTCCAGATTCACTCATGAGCTGTTGGGCATTATGAAGCCTTTAGTGCCCAAGGAAATGACTTCAAAGACCAGTGTAACAGAGAAAAAACAAAACCACCCTAACAACAAAAGAGTTACATTAATTTTAGCTAAATCATCAGAACTATTAAGCCCCAGAGAAACTGAGTGTACTGGGGCTATAGATGTATCTGCAAAAATACCTAGTTGGTGTCCATAAAAATTTGGGGCAAGACACCAGAGCAGTCCCGACTCTCAGTTTGCTTATACATTTCACAGTGACAGTCCTTCCAGAAAACCTTCAGTACCTGGAGTCATGTATTTTGATATGAATCTCCTTTTTAAAAATAAAAAAATAAAATAGGGTTTCAGCCCTTTTGGCAACAGACAAAAGTATAAAAGCACAATATCAGAGCACCCTAAAAGCCTAGAAAATAAAAGGCAAATGAAAGACAGTTTAAAAAAAAGCCTGATATTTTTGACCCTTTTAGATTTTTCATACTGTTCACTACAAAACCGAACTGGAACAAAAAACCCCAACCTTGAATTGGCTAAAAAGCTGGAATAAGGAAGGAAGTAACGCTGATATTTGCAATAATTTAACCTGAAGTATATGTGGCTGCTATCCACACGCAGCATTTCCAGAAGGGCATGCTACTTAATTCAGTGGTTTCCAAATGATCCCCCAAAAGGACAGCCACTGTTAGAGCGTTTTTTAGAAAACACTGAGATTTTTTTTCCTTTCAGCAGAATAAATCATATTAGCATCACTTCAAGTCTTTCTATCTTACAAGACAAACAGGCAAATAAAAAAAGGCAAATTGCAAACTATAGATACACAAATCACCTTATGAGCACGCTCAGAGCCCCCAGAGGCGTGACAATAGTTGCAGGAGCAAAGGCATAGGCAGCAAAGTTGGCAGCTTCCCCTCCACCCACTAAACAAACACAAGAAAAATAAATACTGGTGAGTTACAGTATACTTTTTGTGTTTTCTCTCGTGGGCTCGCAAACTAGTAAGACATCAGTTAAAGAGTGGGTTTTATTATGAGGGTTTCATGGTGCTTCTAAACAGGGCCAGATAGTGGGTGAAACTCTCTCTCTTACAAATTAATGCAAGCAGAGAGGCATCCCTGGAGCCCTGCACCCACACGGAGAAGGGCTGGGGGTGCCAGGGCTTGGCCATGTCACACCTGGCCCATTTTAACTCATCAAACCCCCTCAGCCCAGCCAGGCAGCTGCAGTGTGTCTGGGTAATGAATGAGGGGGTGGGCGGCTGTGGGAGCCCCAGTGCTAGGAGGCTGCTCCTCACCTACAAAGTGTCTCCTTGGGGCTGTGGTGTCACCCTCTGGCTGAGCTGTCCTTGTCCCCTGAGCAGTGAGTATTGTGTGCTTGCTCATGGGTTGTGCTAGGGTGGTTGTGCAGCAGGAGCTGCAAGGGCAGAGCAAGGTGGGGGCACCTTGAGCTGCTGCTGCAGCAGCGACAGCCAGAAAACACTGCTCTTAAAAATCCTCTTGTGAAATTGGCTGCTCTCTGTGCAGCTACGAGTCTCATTTGAGAAGATACTGTAATGTTGCAGCATGAAGCAAAGGTTTTAAGGCTTGCTCTAAGGGAAAACAAGTTTTGCTCAAGAAGGGAGCTGCTACCAACACCTCCTTGTTAACCCCCTTGTTCTGCAGCAGTAACCTTTCCTGGAGCCCCCAGGCGTGCATGGGAGGCTGTTTGCCCTGTGCCTGGTACACAGGCAGACCAGCCAGCTGCCTTATTAAAACCTAGCTTTTCATGCTTTTGATCGGGTAAAACTGAGCTAGCAAGTCCTACCAGCCCTGCAGGAGGATGGTGAGGGAGATCCTGTGTGGCTCACTGCCTCTGCTCTCCTTGAGGTACCTCTGCCAAGGATGGCAGAACTCATCAGAAAAAAGGCTTTAAGTCACCAGATGCTGGGCTTGTTCCACACCTGATTCACAGGGACAGACCCTGGAAAAGCTGCAAACCCAGGGAAACAGCTTCTACTTACTGGTTAACAAGCCAGCCCACCAGAGCCAGTCCTTTAGGTAGCCGTGGCCTCCGTCTCCTGGGGAAGCAAAGCACACGGGTATGCAGGAATTAACGACCATGTTCTTCAGAGCAAGACATGAGAAACGTCCCTTTGGAGAGGGATAAATTGCAAGGGGAAGAGCATGACAAAGAAAACAGCCTGGAAGGACAGACTATGCAGACATGCCATCCTACATGGAGATTATGTTGAGTCAAGCAATTAGCAGAAGCTGGCACTTAGGACTGGACAATGCAAATACAGTAAAAGCAGTGGTTTAATCCTGGGTGGCAATGGGAATGAGCACCCATTGCTCCAAAGCCCCAGAGGTTATCGGCCTGGGGTGCAGCCTGCCTTGCTGCAGCATGGAGCCTGGGGCTGCCCTTCGGCCCTGGGAGCTGTGGTCATCCTTGCTGGTTCGTCAGGGTGCATTTGCCCCTAAACCCAGCAGTAAACGCTCCAGCTGAGCTCCCACGGACTGGTCATGTCTCGTCTTGCATGTTCTACTTGCCTGTTTCCTGTGGGATGCTCCCGGAGCAGAGGGACAAAGGATGGCAGGGGCTGCTCTGTGCTGGGTGCCCCCAACCCAAAGGCTGCTCCCAGGGACACTACCAGCCCGCATCCTGCCTGTGAGGACCCTGCACTTCACCTCGCATCGCACTGGCTTGCTGTGGAGTCTCGCGCATGGGCACTAAGGTAAAGCAATGAGTTTTTCCAAACCCAGCTCAAGTGGGGGTTATAGCTACGAAAGATGGGAAGAGGGGAAAAACTGGTGGGTTGCTCTGTGCGGGCATGTGGTGCCATAGTTTGTGTTGCCGTGTGGTCGTGGTGAAGGCTCACCGTGTCCTGTCCCAGAAGCTATCTGCTTCTTTTGTACATTGCTCTGTATCATAGGGCCTCAGCCTGAACTGCCAGAAATCCTAATGTTAACTTTATGTGGAGCAGTCATTATGTGACAGAGCGTTTCTGATGAAAAATGATTCCTGGCATTGGAATAACTTGAAAGAAAAATACACATATAAATGAGAAAGAATGGACATACTGTGTTGGGAACTAATCCAGCTCTGGTCGTAACCCACAAGCTGTTAGACCTAAGGAGTTTGAGCCTGCTGACATTGTGAACCCCGATTTTACTGGGTCAGAGAGAGCCCATGTTTTTGAAAAGTCTGACCTGACTGGAGCTGTCAGTAACAGCAGTGTTTGACCTGCCTTGGAGAAAAGTGATGTGCTCAGATAGCAGGGGTGAAACACTGGGACTGAGAGATTAACGGGCAAGATAGGGAAAGGGGAAATGGAGAGGCGGACAGGAAGAGTTCAGGACATGTGGAAAAATCTTTTGCTAGAATTCAGCCTCTTCTGGTTCCTCAACAAGTTCACAAATGCTGAAGTTCAAATGTTATGCTTTGGTATTCCTTAGAAATTGCTGGTTTATTTGTGTGGGTTTGGGGTGTTTTTTGCTGCTTTGGATTTTTTCTCACGAACTCTTCTTGTCAGCTGCAGTTTTCTGTCATTAATCTCTAATTCCTGGTTAAACATCTTGAAAAATAGGGAGGGGTTTGCTCTTGTTTTACTTGCTTGGCTCTGTTGTGGGAGGAGTTCATGGAGGGAAGGAGGAGAGAGACACATCTTCTACAGTTGAAACAATATTGATCTTTCATTGTGCAAATATAATGCCAAAAAGCAAACCCATCTGAGTTCAGCAGTTGCATGTGGCCAGCCTAATGGCAGAGGATGGAGGCTGACTCGAGTCTGGCCTGTGGCTCAGGCGCTGTTGGTAGCTTTGCTGGTTGACTCCGGACAGTCACTTCATTGTTCCATGCCTCTGTGTCCCCATATGGGGACTCAGTAAAATGGGGATGGTGATATTTACTTCCTTTGTAAAATGATTTAAAATTGTTCCTAGGCCAGAACTGGGAAGCAGTAGTATTTTAATTATCATTTTGTTTTGTAGCTATGCAAGTAGGTCAGCTGCCAGGTAGGACTTATGCTGCTGCTAGAGCACATGTTTGCAATGTTGATGGGATGCATCCAATTCCACAGTGCAATTCTGCTGTAGGCAGTGCTCCTCCACCATTTCCATATTTCCCATCCATATATATGTGCACATAAACGCATGCCAAGCCATAAAAGCTTGGTGCTAGAGGAAAGTTATCTACATGTTGTTGAGCAACATACCTCAGAAGTATCCTTTCTGAAAATCACAAGCAGAGTTCACGCAGATTGCAGGCATGCAGTCCTGCCTTAAAAAATGGCTCTTGCTAATGCAATTAAAGCACATGGGACTGCATCCTTGTCTCAGTGACTTGGTGCCTACTACATCAATAAGAGCAAGAGTGGGGTCATGGAGCTGTGCTGTTCTGCCCCGGTCTGTGGCACGGTGATGACTTGCACCTTTGTGCAAAGGGGCCCATTTCAAAGAGCTTTCAACACTCTGCTTCCTCCTGGCCTCACGCTTTCCCATGTAAGAGCTGTGACGGGCATGTATTGTTCTTCTGGTGGGTGCACATCTGATCACACAGTGCATGTGACTTGCTATTTGCAGTGCAAGGCAGGGGAATGCTGCTTTTAGCTGAGCCCTTCCAATGCAGGGCTCTGTAAATTAGCTCCTCGGCTCCAGCACAGCACTGCTCTCTGGGTCTCACACACAAAAATGCATCCACAAAAGATGGATGGATTAGACCACAATCTGCAAAAGGTCTTATTTACATTGCTGATAGCAGGCCGATGTGTACCCAGAGGTGTTCCCTTGCCTTATGAGTGCTGGAGTTTGGATGATGTGTGTGCTTCTGGGAACAGGTGGACCTCCTCCCTCCTCCCCCTACAAAAGCCTTACCTGCCCTGGTGCCTCCCTTCTCCACCAGCCGTAGCAGCCCCTTCTTCTTGAGGATGATGCTGCTTCCGATGAGGAAGCTGGAGAAGACAGCCAAGCCCAGGCCAATGTAGAATCCATAATTGCTTTCCAGCTGAGTTACCCAGAAGTTATCCAAAGTCCCATTGTCCTGGACAGAGCCAGCTGGGTCAGCATCGCTGATCACTTGGCACACGACCCGGTGGGAAAGGCACAAAAGGGTGACCAGAGACCCTGTGAGACCACCATGGAGATAAAACAGCGAATTACTGATATGACTATCAACAGGGCCTTTGGACTCATTCAGATGTCCCTCTGAACAGCCACCCATGCTGTTACCCTAACAGCACATACCCACCAGCTCTCAAAAACTCAGGATATCTCTTTACTCACATGTGGAAATGGCAAGGTGTTGAGTGACAGATTTATGGTGTGCAGTTCAAGCAGCTCATTGACACTTGAATGTGTCTGCCAGTCTATACACTGAACTGGAAGGCCACAAGGACCACTATAATAATGTAATTTGAATTTCCAAATATCTATGCCAGAGTCTCTCCACCAAACTCCAATGTTACGAGTTTGAACTACGCCTTATCTACACTCAGCCTTGTTGATTCAAAGGTTTTGGTGCTTTCCAGCCAACTAATCCTCACATCTGCCAGCTGGTCTGCAGCTTACAGCTTTGGGTTTGATGTGGAGTGATGCCAGTACTTTGTAACTGTGCATCTGTTCCAGCTCTGTGTACTGAGTGGTGCCATGGAATCGCTCGTTAAGACAACAGGCTAGTCCTGGACCAAAGTTTCATCTCTACGTTGTCTCTACTGTCTAATGGTTTTATTCTACCTATTAGTAGAGTGCCCGAGTGCTCGTAAAGCACAGCAAATCCTGCCAGTGTGGAAGGACTGAAAGCAGGCACGGCTTTCTGCTGCTAACACCAAAAGCACTAAACCCCCATGTCTCTAGCCAAGGTGTGTTGCTGCGTGTGGGTGGGAAAATCGCTGAGTTTCTTCCTACCCTCACACTCCTACCACACCCAGCACATCTTTCTATTGCAATCTTCACTCTGAGTGTAGTAAGGACAGCGTGACTGTGACCATGGGGAACAGAACAGCCAGGTGGAGTGTCACAAAACTCCCTTTGTAGTAAAAGACTTTAATTTTCTGCCTGAACTCATGCAGGAATTACGGAGCAAGTATTTGTGTCTCTGCAGGCAGGGGGATGCAATGGCTAAACTGCTCACAGTACTGCCGACAGCCTGGGCACGGGCCCCACCTTTTTCCTGAACCAAGAGACTGGCTCAGATCTTCTGCAGCTGCACCCCCTGTCCCTGGCACATGTAGCTGAGGATTTGGATCCGAACTGGATCCAAACTTTTTCTAAAGGAAAAAATTACAGTGACTTTCTAGATGAGTTTCCAAAGGTTCCCTAGTAGATTTCTTTTCTAATGGAAAAACATCCTTGATTGTGGAAATACTTCCTGGGGAATAGGGGGGCATCTAGCCTCCTCGGCTGGGTAAAAGTCTCTGCAGTGTGTTATTGGGCACAAGCATAAGGCAGTGGGATGGGGTGACTGCCGACTGGATTAGGTAATCTTTAAAGGAAAAAAAAAACCACCCTAGCTTCTCAGTAAGCGCTGTCAGGCTGACACAGCGCAACGCTTGCTGCTGGCAGGGCAGGCTGTGTGTGGCTTGCGGATAAAGGGACTTTTCCCATTGCTATACAGACCCCCCAAAAAGGAAAAGAAACCCCAAACCCAGAAAAACAGAGCAGTGACAGGAACAGCCCCAAAGCCGGGTGGGGGGATGAGGCCGGGGGGTGCAGCGGGCTCAGCCCC
>NW_008824047.1:1167745-1171605 GCF_000699105.1 Pygoscelis adeliae
CCCCTCCCTGCTCGGGGCTGGAGGGGGAGAGGAGGAGGGTATGGTGGCAGCAGCAGGTGGGTTCAACAGCCCTTGCACAGATCCGGGACGAGGCTCTCCTGGCTCAGCCCAGACAGGGATTTCTCCTCTGGAGTGGGGTTTTTTTATTGCAGTGGCTGGGGGAAGGTGCTGTGAGAGCAGGAGGCTGTGCTTCTGGTGGGGTGGTGTGTGAGCCCAGTTGCAGTGGCCGAGCTGTGGGACGCTGGGTGTACGCTGGGCGGGTTGTGCATGCTGCAAAGCTGTGGACTCCATACGTATGCAGAGAGCGGTGGAACAGAAGTTAAAAGTAAACAAGAGAAATTAAATCCTGAACAGTGTGCGTACTCCTGAAGATGTCTGCTCTTACTAAAAGAGACTGTAACTGCAGTTAATATAGCAAGGAAACACTTCAGAAAGTGTCCTGTTTCTTCAAGCATTGGTGTTTATTATTCTCCAGTTAGTGCTATGGCTGTGTGCGGTATGTTGTAGGACTGAAGGATGAGGCTGGGGAGCTGAGAAACATGTAGAGGTCTAGGGAAGATGGACGTAACCTAATGGAAGTTTTGCAGCGGGTTGGGGTTCCCCACATCATGTACTTGCTGGGCAAAGGCATGTTCTCTGCTGAAGGTCAGGCCAAATTTCCCTAATGGACCTTCCTGACTTTTGAGTTTTAGCAGGAAAGGCCAGGCTCCAGGCAAAGATGCATTTGAAAAAGAAATATCAACAAAAGATGAGTGTGTAATGACAAGGGCACTCTTGTGCTGTAAAGTGTTGTGCAAAAGGGGATCAGAGATCCAGGACACAATTCCACCAGCAGCAGCAAGCTGTGATTTAAGACTTAGCTGCCTCCACGCTGAATCCCAGCCCTGAGAAAGTCAGCTCCAACCCATGGGCTCCTCCATCACTTAAACTCATTTTACACCCTTTTATTTTGTGACTATTTAGTTGGCAGGCTTCACCATGGCCACATGGTTCAGCCCCCTGATCGGGGGTTGTAGCTCCCCCATCAACTCCCCATCCCACTGCAGCTGAAACCTCTCTTGCTAATATTAGCGTGTGAACGTTTTGGAGCGTGTTGCACACCAGTGTGTTTTGCCTTCATCCCCATCCTCCTCTGCTGACGTCCTCCATTCCTGCATTGTGCACGGTGGCTGTGCATATACAGAAACCTACTACTGATACAAAAGCCCTTTAGTTGCAGCAGGAGCCATTAGCCAGGTTTCGCTGTAGGTCAGCAGGGATAAGTAAAACCAATAGCTTTTCTTCAGCAAGCCTACATTTATAGGTAGAAATGGTATCTGTCATAAGGCAATATAAAGATGTAAGATCTGCAGGATTTGAACATGTCTGAAATTTTGCCTTTTTCCCCCTATAAAATACATTACCTGTTACTACAGAAATTACCCTTAGACCATGAAGCTGCAGCATTGCTAGTGCCACATGGCTCCTTCACACAGTGCCTGATCCTATCTCTGTACAACTGTTTTCTCCAGCAAATGTAATGTTCAAGTGTTTCATTTGATTTTAATCGGGTCTGTTCATCAGTCACAGACCTGCAGGTCACTGGCTGGGAGAGACTGTGCCAGCCAAATCCCATGTCCTCCCCTTTATCACGGGAGCACTTGATAATCAATCCAAATCGTGTGGCAGCAGGTTTTGAGGTAGGAAATGAAACATGTGCTGATTTATCGGTGGTCTGGGAGCAACTTCTGCTGCTGTTACATATTATGCAGACAAAAGGCACCCTGGGCAAGACAATGATGGCAGGATTTGGCCTGTATTTAGTAAATTTACTCGCCGATGCTGGTTAAGAGCTATTTATGCAATGTATGAATATGAGGCTGATTGCAGAAACTGAGGTGATGGAGTGGGACAAGCGTTGCTGTGTGTGCAGTGCTGACTGCCTGCGGCTGGCTGGGGCAATTTGTGTCTCCTGTCCCCTCGCAGGCTGCTCTGCCTGCTCGCTCCAGTGCTCAGGGGCACTGTGGGGTTCTCCCCTTTGCTGGACCTTCTCCAGCACCCTGAGGTCTTGCTCGTAGCTGGGGAGTCCTAATGGTGATGTGGTTATTGGCAGTTAAACTGCATCCAAAATAATTTCCAAGCCCTGGTGGGTGAGCGTTGTTGACATCTCTGCTGAGCAGTTCCCCACTGCGCACAGAGAGGTGTTAGGGAGTGAGCAAATTTTTATGGAAGGGATCTGGGTTTAAAATAATCTTCTTGGTCATGGTGCAACCTCATAAATGACTGCCATGGGGTGTGTGTGTGTGTGTGTGTGCAGTCAAGAGCAAAAGGCACTTTCAGCCACAGCTTTACCTTCCCCTGTCAGCTTGATTTCCTAAAGGAAAGGGCTAATGTGACCACATGCACGTGTTTATGTACCCCACTTCATCCCCAAAGATATTTGACCCCATGGGCCACTTTTGCCAGATTTGACAAGGGGTGAGATCTCCAAGAGAAGCTGTGCTTGGTTCTGGGAAGAGAGGAGACACGACAGGGAAAAGGCGCCAAAAGGAGGGGATGCCGCAGCGCGAGCTGACTCTATCAGGCATCAGGGAAGGAGCGTGCCTAGTTGTCACCACCGTGGGAGAAGCTTCAGTCAGATCCTGCAGTCAACCACGGGACACAAGTGTGTCACGTATTTCTTTCTCTCTGGTGCAGGGGCTGCGGGGGTGTGGTATATAAAATCACTAAGTCACAGGAGTTGCGTTTCATGGATTTAGCAAGGCTGCGTATGGCAATACGGGAGTTAAAAGCCAAGCAGGATTGGCATGGAATTGCCTACTACGCTTAGTCAAGGGCAAGTTGAGACTGATAACAATAAAGCAGGGATGCAACCAATGCCTCTTTTATTGCTTCATATCCTCATTTTAATGGGAGGGCTGTAATTAAGGGAATTCAGCTCCAAGCTATGACCTTACTGGTTGATCTCGCATCAGATGTTTCCTTAAAAATAACTCATCAGAAATCAGGGAGTCTTCCTTAGCAGGTCATCTTCTAACAATGCAGTTCCTCCTGAAATACTGGTTTCCAGGCCAAAAAACTTGACTGGAATTCAGGGGGTAGAGCAAGACAGCTTTGCATGCAAATAACCTCTTTAGCAACATCAAAAGGCTTTTCTTTCCCCTGCTCTTCTCTGCTCATCTCTTCTGGTCTGGAAAAAATGATGGAAAAATACTGGGTATCAGTTGTCCTGTGTTACAAGTAATGGTGGAAGTATCCTGCTAACAGGTGATGGAAACTTTTGCCCTTGGATGTCTGCTAGTCACGGTTCCTGTGGAAACTTTCAGAACAGGGTTGCAGTATTCTGCTATGGCTTTGTACAGTTTGAGGGCTCCAAGGAGCCATTTGCTGCTTCAAAGAGAGGGTGAATCCTTCTCTTCCTGACAATGACCTGATTGTGTAGGGGTTAAGGGAATTGCCTGGTGTTCAGATGATTGCAGCACTACATGAAAGGATGCTCAAAGCTTGAAAGACTGGACTTTTTTCAGCAGACAGCTTTTAATTCAGCCTGTCTCAAGGTAACCATGTCTGCAGTGGCTGAGGCTGTCGTTTTGTGCTACAAGAGTTTAGACACCACCACCACCAGAGAGAGTTCCCAAGCCCGTCACACCCATGGTGTGTTCCCACCCTTGTGTTGCCCTCCTTGTGCCAGTGCACATACCTGTGGGTCTGTGCTGTGGAGCGATCCAGGGTCATTAGGCCATAAAACACACCCAAATCATTTCTCCCAGGGTTGTTAAATATTTTATCCAGTTCAGTGATCCAGGTCACTGTGGCCCCATAAACCATGTATGTTGGCAGAACAGGAGTGGTGGATTGGTGATGGATAGGAGGTGGATGTT
>NW_008824047.1:1171630-1180215 GCF_000699105.1 Pygoscelis adeliae
CGGAGGCCTTAAGGCATCAGAGCAGCAGTGAGAGCCAGGAGGTAATCAGCAGATCATTTGTTTGCAGACCTCTTATCTGCCAGATGTTTGCATCAGAACTCTAAATCAAGCAAAACTAGATGTGAAAGGCAGTCCTGGCTCGCAGAAGAGGTCACAGAAAGGGTCATTTTGTTATGCTTTTTAAAGACTAAAAAGCAATCATTAATGAACTGTTCTTCACATTGGTGACGTGCCTTTAATCTGAAGATGTAAACATATTTAGAAACATTAGGAAGAAGAAAGATGTGGGCCTGTATCTTTGATGCTGGTCCCTTGGGGTTGGTTGCCCAAAATTCAGAGTCTTGGACCCTGATACTCAAAGCAAGGATTGCTTCTGGCTCCAGGTGAGACCATGCAGCCTGTGAGCTCTCTGCACTTCTTAGGCCTGGTGTTAGTACTGGGGTGTCCACGAGACAGCAGCTAAAATTAGTTTAAAAGAAAAGGAAAAAAAAAAGAAAAGACATCTTGATGGAGGAAAGGATGAGAACCAAACAACCTGCCTAGTATCAGTGGCTGAGCCAGGATGAAAGTCCTGCTCTCCTCTCTGCCATTCCCTGTTGCAGAACCATGTTGAATCAGTAAACATTGGGCAACTTTCAACCATTAGGCAAATAGTCCTGCACAGCAGTACATTACACAGAAAGCTGCAGGCACAGTATGTGCCCCTTGACTGAAAGCGCATCGGAAAGATCAGCAGAGCTGCCTGGTCATGGTGTAAAGTTCACCTCCAATTTTATGTGAAAAATCATTGCATTTTTATTCCTCTTAAGCTAGGAAGCTGTTCCCGTGAGGAAATCTTGGGAAGAAGCTATGAAAGGGAACATCAGTTACAGTATTTTGTCTAGAGCTGATGGAGCACAGGTGCTCCCACCCCCATACATAGATCCACATCAGTTGTTTCACCCTAATTACTCAGCTCCCAGAAGGTCTTTTCCCCTCGGTTCCCACTGCTCCTTCTGCAGTCAACAACCACGGCTGCTCCTCCCTCGGATGCTTTTAACACAAACCTAAGAATGGTTTCAAATGCAACTTTGGAAAAAACTAGCAAGGACAGTCTCCTGGAATAAAAAGGCCCCTGTTGAGTAAAGGCTGTGGTAATGAGAGGAAATTAGCTCCTCAGTTTAGCTTTGAGTAGGGCCTGTCAAATTCTATTAAAAATAATTATGTAAGCTTCCCTCCCCCAGCCCTCTTATACTAAAACAAGTTTTCAAATGAAAATTTATTGTGGAAGGATGTTTTTCTCAAAAATCATTAACTTTTTGATAGGAAAATTTGTTTGTTTGTTTTGGTGTTGGCCAGAAAGCTTCATTTTTTTTTTCTTTGGTTTTGACAAAAGCTTGATGTTTTTATCAACAAAATGCTGCCATTATTCCTCTTAGCTTTTTCTTTGTGCCAGGTGCAATTGGAGGCTCTCCCCACATAATAGTTATTGCAATGATGATGACACCACAAGGTAAAGTCTGCCCATTTCATGAATGAGCCCAATTTTTATTTCTCTTCGTCACAAAAGTCATCCCACATTTGTTGTACGCACTGTTGGTTGCTGTGTTACGGGACATATCACCATGTACCAGATGCTTTACTCTTGCAGAAGCATTTCTAATGGAGATGGAAGCTTCTGTTAGCTGAATTTTAGAACAACAGCAAAAAATAATAATACAAAACCAAAATATCATCTTCAGCTGCATAGCAAATATGGATCAAAAATTTAACACCGTATCAGATCACGAGCGTAAATATACCTCACCATAAATAAAATTCATTGTACAAAATAACTCAAGCAGCTTTTCATACAAATATGGTACATTTGACAAGAGTTTTTGAGAATATTTTCTTGGGGTTTTTACACCTTCAATTCTTTTTTCTTTTGTTTTCAAACACACATGAACCTACTGGACTGGAGTAATGCAGGAGAAAAAGGACTAACATGTTGTTCAATGCTAGTAAGTGCTGTCAGAGTTTAAAAGGAAAACCATTGAAGTGCTGAGCTTGAACTAGTTTGCTTCCCCTTTCTATTGTATCATTGAAAGTCAAGTGTAGCATCATCCAAGAAAGGCATGTGCACTGTCAGTAGTCACATTTTATAATGTCAAAGCCGGAGGGAACATTAAAATAACCTAGTCTGACTTCATTCTTGACACAGGCCATCCTTTCTTCCCCCTGTAATTCCTGTGTCAAGCCAACAACTCGTCTTTGAAGTAGACATTCCAAGTGGTGGCTGGTAAATCCCGGGGAGTTTGCAGACTACTTCAGAGTCAGAGTAAGCAGGAAAATGTAGGTAAAAAAGCAAGCCCATAGTCAGTGGACTTTAAGTATCCAGACAGGGGCCCGCATTTACCTAGGAAAAAAAATTAGGGGTCTGCAGATTGTAAAAGGCTGAAAACTATAGGATTAGAGCATATCTGCAAGGAAGACACCCAAACTTGGCAGAAAGTCTGTAAGTGTGGAGAATATGCCCGACCCCGTAGCAATCTGTTACTATTTAGCCCTACTGTTACAAATTTGCTCCCTATTTCCATTAACAATTATGACATTAAAAAAAGGACAGGAGGAAAAAGATTCCATTTTCATGGAGTTCTTTAAAGACCTAAGCCTGGACCTCTTTCTCATACACAGTCAAGGAGAGTTAGAGAACTGAAGCTAAAGACTATTTGCATCCTTTAGATAATAAAAGGACAATAACATCAAATCTCAGAAATGAAGACCGTAAGATTATTCATAGCTGATACCTCATACTACTTGAGCAACAAGGCAAAACATCTGCATACACTCTACAGTCAAAAACACTTTACATTTTGTTCATGCACTTTGGACATTTCACTCAAAACATTTAATCCCTCGGAATCTGAAGGGATTTTACGTTTTGCCAGCAAATCTGAGGGCAACAAATAGATTTCATCTACCTGTTCTTTCAAGTACATGCAACTGTGTTTTGCAGGGTTTCAGAGAATTATTATGGCAAAACCACAGCAAAAGAATGCAAAGTGATATTCATGTTTAGGTAAAATATCTCATGACTCACTCCAGACCTAAACAGATGAAAACAGGCATTTAAATTCACCTTACTATATCCTATTTTGTCTAGGTAGCTGAGACTGGGCCGTGTGGTACAGTTCATCCTTTTGTGGTAACTTCTTGCTCATGCTGGTTTCTGAGAAAACTCCAACATCCCATAACATGTCAGACGCAGTAGGACATTTAACTTGTGCTGTGCCCTCAGACAGGGACTTGTGCCACCTTTTCAGCAACACTTTCATACCAAAATAACAAGCACTTACTATTTAGGTCAGGAAAAATAGGATCTTGGTTGGATCTATCTTCCTCGTATCTTGTTTTCCACAAAAAATAAAGTGCTTGATTCTCCTCTTCCTTTTAAAAATATATATCTGTAGATACCCTCACTCCAGTAGTGTAGAAGTGTTGGAATATGATGGAAAACCAGAACTGACATCCTTAGTGGAAGAGTAAATGGAGAGCAAGAGCCCTGCAGTGTCATCAAGTCCCAGATGCTCTCCTGCTGCTCTTCCTCACGACATGGAGGGAACAACTCACCTTGCCGGGCTGGGTCCTTCCCTGCCACTCAAAGATTTCAGCCAGACTTCCTGAGATTTCATTTTACTTTCAGATTACTGTGCCGCACAATTTCCTCCCCGCAGTTTAAATGTCTGTCTCGGTAATTAAAGGAAACTCAAGGTGTGAAAATGTCCAGCACTTTTCACATGTGGGGTGTTTATTGATTATCAAGGGAGTAGGTGACGAGCGTCTGGGAGAACAAATTCATCCCACCCAGCAAAATCTCCTCTTGCTAATAGTAGTATGCTGGCTGTTGTTTCCTAAGACAAAATACTCCAGCTGGGACATTTCTACTAATTAATTATATGTTCCCTCCGAGAGAATATGTGCCCAGGCTCTGCCTTTTTAACATCTGTAATAGCATGCAGCTTACAAGGCATGATGAAATGCATGAAAGGAATATATATTATCACATCTGTATACTGTAACAGCAATCATCTGCTGTGACCTGGCTAAAGCTGAGAAATTAAAATACTGCCAGTGGTGAGGCTAGCATCATTTTCTCTTGGAGCATGTGGTTTGATCTCCTTTAACTTCAAGCACAAGCTTTTATATCACTTCAACGACACTACTGAGGGGAAGCAGGGAAGGCCATGAGTTATGAAATCCTCCTTGAAGTTCCTACTGAATTTGTTCTCAATATCCAGGGATCTTAGATTAGCTGAGTGGGAAAAGGAAACGGACTCCAGCGTTCCCTCTGAATACCTTTAAACCTGGAAAATTCTGGGTATTTTTTAATGCGTATCCTGTATTTTACCTCTTTATACAATCTCATCATTTCTGAGTGATGGGAAGTTTACTAAGCCCTGCTGATAGTCACCGTTCTCTGAAGAAAGATATTTGGTCACTGTGCCACTAGGAATTTGTCTAAAACAAGGGAAAATAGCATCCCAGAACATACACAAGTTACACACCCCAGCTCTCATCCTTGGCCAAAGATCAAAGATCATGTATGTTTGAGGTAACTACACCTGCCTCCTGTCAGCACCAGTGATTATTTCCACCCAAATTAATATGTTCAAGAACACATTCACACGAATGCAGCCTCTTCTGTAGTCCGTAAGAAATCTTGTTCAGTCCATGGAAGATGTGTCTTCGGGGAGAACCCTTTGCATTAAAATAAGTGGATGTCACATAGCAGGGAAAAAGCCAGGCCATCTTCTCTTTCCCCAGTTCTCTGAAGTGCTGAGGAATTATTTGGCGACTACATCATTGCTATTCTGAAACCCACGTGCCAAAGCTCCCTTTAACAGATGCTAGAAAGGCCAATGGCGTGGCAGAGAGCACGAAGTTAGCCCCAGCCTGGGGCATGCAGCCATCCAAGACCAGCCCGGCACGGCTCTTCTGCGCCCATCACTTGATCCTCAGGGTGCTGCCACAGGTGACATCCTGTCTTCATCCCTTCTTCCTCCTAAAGAGTGAATCAGCGGCTTGTCTTCAGACCCTCCTGCTCCATGGCTGGTGGCACATGTCATTGGGGGTGATTTGCCCCATTGCTTCTGCGGTGGGAGTGGGCTCCTGGTGCTGCGGAAGCATGAAGCTCTTCCTCCAGGACCCCCCCACGTTTGGGGCTGCAATATGGCTTCAGAGTGATGTGTTTGATTGGATGAATCACAGGGAAAAACTGGACCACTTCATGGAAGAAAAGCACATTTCGCCCGCCCGCCCCACCCACCCCCAAGTCTGAAAGCAACAAGTAAAACCGATCACAGGGATGGTACAGAAGAACATGCACTCAAACAGGGCTGGATGGGAAGATGTGTCCTCGTGTGTAGTAGGCATACCCAGTCTTACTTTGTTGCCAGGTCTCATGCCATCGAGTTTACCCCTCCCAGCTGTTCTGGGTTCGGTCCCTTCTCCCTTCCCAACCCGCACGGGGTCAGTGTCCACACTAGCAGGTGGTGGCCAGCGACTGGTGGATTGGGGGCTGGAAGCAGCGCACGTGCTCCACCGTGGAACTGTCTGTTTCCACCGACTTCATGTACTTGTTCAGGATGGCAAAAATCTCGTTGTTCAGGATCTGATACTTCCTGATTCTGTCGGCCATCTTCTTCAAGGGCTGGAGGGATGGTGAGGGAGGAAAAACAGCAGATGAAGAGAGTCTTATGTCATCTGACCACCTAGAAAGTACCAGTACCTCTGCCCTGCTGCTGGAAACCTCTGCTAAAGCAAAGCAGCTATAACACGTGTTACAGTTCCACTTAGCACCTCCCAGGGACCGGTGACTCACTTCATTATAGGGTTTGATGACTCAAGACAGAGCATTAACAAGGTCAGTGAGTGGTCCTAAGTTAACTGTTCTAAAATCTAGACTCCCAGCTGCTTATTGATAATGCCACTGAGATCACAGGATGGTTGCTGGAAATACCAGCTTCTCAGCTCCAGCTTCCCAACCCCAGGAAGAAGGGAAAAGCTTTGGGAGAAAAAAGATTCAATTGTCGAGCCAATTAAAACCTTGGCCTCTCTGCTGAGACTGCAGATGGCAATCTCACAGCGAGTGTGTCCAGTTTGAATAAGGTTACCACCGGGCATGGTTGTAATTTATGAGTTTGGACAAAGCAAGACAGAAAACAGAGAGAGAAGTGTGCTGGTTCAGGTTCTTTGGGACCTCACCCTTCAACTTACCACGTTTTTTATGATTTCATCCTTCCCGTCCTGCCTCTGCACCTTCAGCAGGTGGTAGCAGAAGTCAAATAGGTCAAAGCGCCGTTGCTGTCCAAGGAGAACAATGATAGAGCAACCTGCCCAGTTCAGACCATCTCCAAAGCATTGCCTGGAAAGAGGACACGGTGATGGGGTGGGGAAAGGTGACAGGATAGAGTTAGGTAAGAGAAGTCCTACCATGGCACCAGGAACTTTCCTTGGTGAGTTCCTAGGGAAATCAGATTCAGTCCTACTCCTAGAAAGTGGGTATACACCTAGAGAAAATGAACTCAGAAGGAGATATGCAGAATTACACCAGGGCCAGGCTGTGCAGGGTGCATCACAGAGTAAGATGGATGAGGACCTAGCCTCTGACTTGGGTTGTTGGCCCATCTACCCATCTCCTTCTGCACGTTACTTTAGGCATCTCCCTTTCCATTGCTCTTTTCCCCAGCTGTTCAGATAGAAAGCTCTCTGGGCATCTCTTTATGTCCATGCACAACAAAGTCCTTTCATCAAGGACCCACATTCCCCCTGTACCCTACACTGGCTGAGGCTATCGCTGCAGCTGAGGGCATCCCGGGGGTTTGCCAGCCCCGCTAGCTCACGAGCGGCACTAATGGCAGAGCCAGCCGACAGACACTCACTCTGCAGTGAACTCGTTGGTGCCCACAGGGATGCAGTACACAAACTGCATGGCACTCCAGAGCCGGTGAAACTCCACGCACTCGTCCACATGCATGACCCCGTTCGTTGGGGGTGGCCCGCGCCAGATTGGGTCCTGCAGATAGCTCCTAATTCGCGTCAGGATCACCTCAAACATGGACAGCCCGCAGCATAGCCGCTCCTTGGTCAGCAAGTCACCCTCCCGGGCGATGGCTATTTGCTGAGGAGGAGGACAACCAAAGAAACAGAAGTGATGATGTAATACAGGCAGACCCTCTCGCTGGACTTAACGCTTGCCGGTCTCCCCGACTCTCTCAAAGTTAACACACATCCCATGCAAGGTCCAACCTTACCTCTGATGGCTGCTCCCATGGCACTCCCCACCAGAGAATACTCATCCCTCAAATGGAAGCAGACTTAATATTGTGCTCAATTATATTTCACCAACCTAAGTATCTTTTGAAATAACTACGTACGTCAGAAAACAAGAGTTGAAGGCAAAGCTCTGATCAGAAATACTGATCCTTAATTCTGCTAGCACGCTGTTCTATTAGTGCTACTCAGTGTTGCTGGGTTTAATTCCATGATTTCTGCAGATTACGAAAATAAAACAGAAGAGAACAGGGACATTTTGCTTCCCAGGACATTGCCATCATCTCTTTAAATGATGATGATGAAACATAGATAGCCTATGGCTTTCTTGATTTCTTTTCTAGTTAGGGTTAAAAAGCTCTGAGGAAGATGAGAAGCCACCAGAACCTTAATACTGGAAAACCTGTGGTTTATAAGGAAGTCAAATAATATTTTTTTCCAGATGTGAAAGCTTTACATGTGTGGAGAACTTCTGTGGCATCCCCACTCAGGTTTACAGGTACAAATCTGGAATGGCTCCATTGGATGGAGTTCATTTGGCTTTTACACTAGAGGCAAATTAAAAGAGAATTGACTTCATTTCAGCCCCATTGCTCCCCCAGAGGAAAAAAAAAAGGGGGTTTTAAATAAGCAACCAGGGCCTCCCCCCGGCACGGGAGCAGTGACCCCACTGAGCTCACTGAGCGGGGCTGGCGTGCAAGTGTGGAGTTTGCTCGCTGCTCTGATATCCTCTTAGCTGCCCCATTTCTTGCCATTTCCAGCAGCATTACTGACTTTTCTTTGCAGTGCTGCCAAAAATAACACGGGAAATGGGAGCCGAGTGCTGTTAGAGTCGTGCCCGTGGCTGTGGGAGGTTCCAGCTATGCCGTGCACACCCCGGTAGATAAGCGGCTGCCACGGTGCCCTGGCCCCACAGGCCGAGCCTTTTACTCCTCTCACCACTTTGGCAGAGGCATGCAGAGCAAGTGTGACATTTACCAACCCCTGCCTATCCCAGAGGACTTCCTGGAGCTTGAAGTAGTTTTTAAGCTTTTGCTCCATTTCCAGCTGTCCCTGTAATGCCTATAAAAACATCATCCCGATCAGAATCATGATGGGGGCTCAGAGCATCTGGTACAACAGGCAGGCACGTGTCCTGGCCAGACATTAAGAACATGAATTATGCTCGGTTTACTTGGGTCATCTTTATTCCACTCTAAAAAACCATGAATGTGCCTGCACGTCCCCTTTCCTGACTTAGTTTATGCTGGCCGTAACCTAAAGCATTTTTAGTTTGGTGGCTACTGAAATTA
>NW_008824047.1:1180245-1183676 GCF_000699105.1 Pygoscelis adeliae
AAGGACGTTCTGGGAGCCTTGGATCAATTAATGTTCAACTAATAGCAAATATCAAGGGAAAGCTGTTTTGCTGTGCAGAGGCCAGATTAGGTCTGGGATCCCTAGATCTATTAAACGCAGGAATGATATCACCGGTTTCATGGCACGCACTTGCATATGTTTGCTTAGCAAGTAAAGCTTTGTTTTATCTAGCTTGTTTTTATAGCTAAAGGCTGTACACTTTCTTTCTCCTCACCTGCTCCAAGCTCTTATGGGTACAGATCAGCATCTGCACACACTAGTCTATGATGGCAAAATGGGGACACAGTAGAAGTAAAGCCTTTTCAAATATAAATTAGGTATTAGCATTACTGTTTGCTAAGATATAGTGATAGAACAGGTACTTTTGAGAACAAACTAGTCCAATGATCTTAATATACTGTTTCTGAAGAAATCTTAATCTAGAAAGGGATGTTATCTGGCTTTCAAAGGATGTAGGGCCACTCAATTATACACATTCACAGACAGAATTTGGTTCTAAAATTCATCACCCTAAGACCAGTCTTTGATACAGGACTACTACCGTTGGGTAGATATCTAACATGGTGAAGGCAGACTGGAGAGCTATTATTCTTGTGGCCAGATCTGCCTCACAGTCTGGGGTCCCACTGATTACTAAGATCAGGAGAGGAAGGGTGCTCTCGAGATAGATTATCAAAGGATGCCAACTGTGCTGGCTCAGCTATTCCCTCTGTCTTCAAAAGGAAAGGCTCCCATTACTTCCAGTGAAAAGATCAGACTGACCAAGCACTTTTGAAAATCCCTTACTAAATACCTCTATGATCAGCATTAAAAGGGAGAGGATTCCTTTAATGAACCACTTTGACCCCCCTGGTTCTTTATGAATCGCCTATCAAACAGCTGCTTCTGGATTCCCAGTGCAAACCAATTATTTACAACAATCACCGACAGTTTTCCTGCCATTGCACAAAGCCAGTTGTGCCACACCTCTTTTACAGCTTGTTAACTGGCAAGCTTGCAAGAACTGTACCCAAAGTCTGCAAAGACTGATAAATCCCCACTAACTACAGCAGCCTCTGGCTCAGCCCCTTCACAGCATGTAATTATACAAAATGCACAGAGCCACCTTTTGGGAGAGGCATCTAGCAGGCAACTTCTGCTCAGATTCTGGGCAATTGCTAAAAGGCACTTATGCGTTCTGCAGAAAAAAATCCCGTATGGCCTGTGTCCAAAACTGCATTTCCAAAATGCATGTCCAAAACTGCATAAGGAGCAAGCTTAGAAGCTATGGAGGCACCTATAGAAAGTGACTCTTGTGTTCATTTACATCTGAGCTCAAAAAAGATCTGGTACTCAACTGTACCTGTGTGATGAATATGGGAACAGTTTACAGAAAAATTAATTTTTAGCGGGACATGAAATACCTTTTGTTTTCATCACCATCATAACTATGTCAGGGATAAGCAACGAGTGGACTCTAATAGCAGATTTCAATGATGATTTTGCATGGAAAGAAGGAGAGATAGAAAGACCAACACAAAGACACAAAAACACAGAGGTGAATTCTTTTTCTCGAGTGTCTCCTTTAAAAGGAAGTCAATGGGAAGTGAGAGAAGTGTCTACGAAGTAAGACAAAGCCCTCAGTTATCCAGCCAATTTCTTTGTTTCATATGATTTCCAATGAAGCAAAGTTCAAAATGTCCTTGATCCATCAGAAGAACAAGAAAAAAAATCAACAACTTTCTGCCTGCCGTAGATCTGTCACCGGATACAACTGAGCGTTCATTCCATTCCCTTGGCAGTACATTACAGAAAAAGGGTGTTGATTCATTTAATACTTTGAATGATTTTTATCCCATCAACCCCACTAAGTAGGCAGTGGAAGTTTGGCCATTGATATCAATGGAGCTCAAATTTTGCCCATTACATTGATCAATCTATGGAGATATTTTTAACAGTATTCAATTTATGCACAAGAGATCTTTTCCAAGCTGAGACCCATCTCAAGAAGACACTTAAATGGAGCTGTAATTTTAAGCATGTGCTGAAGCTCTAAGCGTGTGCTAGGAGGGAAACCATTCTCAGATGTATTCCTTGACAGGGATGAGCTTAAAAATGGACCACACTGCAGCCCTAAAATGGGATCCCCAAAAGCGATGGCAATTGATTAAGTCAGGGACAGCCCTGCAAAGTTTCCCCTCAGACCACCCCAGCAATTCTCCATCTTTTTAAAATGGAGAAGAAGAGTTTTCCAGAGTTGCTCTTATTCAGAGCTGGCTTCTAGCACACTTGCCTTACAGCTCCCCGCCAGCTCTCCAGACCAGAGGCAGCAACACACCATCTCTGGACCCGCTCACAAATTTCCCTTCAAAGTGTCTGCTAGGGCAAGGATTCTGATTTTTTGTCTGATTGATGTTTTGGGGGGGAAAAAAAAAAAAAAGGATCACTTTCCCAAGGCCAAACAGGCCATCTGGGGACTGCTATGAATTTTCAACAGCCATCCCTTTCAATGAAATCCTTACCTGCGGAGTGCCCAGCCTCTCTATTAAGGGAACCAGGTGAAGTGGGGCATACTTGGCTTCGAGACGCTTCATGCGCACCTCCAAGCGTTCTCCTTCTGTCAAGCGAGCAGCAAACAGTGAAATGAGAGGAGGAAGTGGAGACCCGCAATTTCCGCCGAGTTTGCTCAGAGCTGCCCCCCAGCAACCATCCAATGAGACTTTGGATCAGTGAGCCAAACCGACAGCAAATGAGGGAACCAGTGATGCAGAGAAGGGAGGGATGTGCGATTGCAGTCTCAGCAGCAGCTTAATCACACATGTCCAAAAGCATGTCCCTGTTACTGATCACTCCTGTTGAGATGGACATTTCATGCTGTCATTCTCCAAAGAGGCTGTGAAATGGCTTTAAAACCTTAAGGGAACCCCCAAACTGACTAAGGTTTCAGTCTGTAACTAGGCTGCAGAAAATGCACCCTTGGCATTTGTTTCCACCTGACTTTTGGCTGTATCCACGTGTCTATTTCGAGGGGGAAGCAGGGCCAGAACTAATCCTCAGCAGAAATGGGAGAGAAACAGCTTCTGGGCAGAGACCTCTGAGTCTGTCCACTGCTTCCCTCTCAGCTTCTTACCTTTGATGTAGACCCTGGGCAAAATATTTTGGAAGGGAGCAGCATGCAGCAAATCACAAACTTCTTCCTGGGACTGAGGCAGGAAGAAAGAAAGATAAAGTAAGTTAAAGAATACCTATAGGGGTTGAGTGTATGGCTCAGGGGCCTGGGCAACACTACAACAATTCATGTCTACGGCACCTATTCAAATCCAACCCAGCTCAGTAGTAACTCCAATGGTTTGAACCTAAATGAACTGAAACTGGAAGAAGTACCTCTCAACTTAAGACAGGAAGTTTCCTTAACTCAAATAACTTCCTTC
>NW_008824047.1:1183711-1204426 GCF_000699105.1 Pygoscelis adeliae
AGAGGTTTACATTTATTTTCTGTCCCGCTTACTAGCACTGCAAGTCAGAGGGGATAAAGAACATGGAGGTTTCAGTTTCATCTTACCCTGATGACTTCCTGCTGTTTATTTTTACAGAGAGTGCCCAGGTGGAAATTACCCTTTGGCTTAGTTGTTTTCGGATGTGTACATGTAAAATAGACTGATGCATGGCTCTATTGCAAATAGGTACATAATACGTTGGTCTGAAATTATTTGGTTGTCCATATGGTGTTCTCAGCCAGGGCTATCGGACCAGAATCCCAGTGGTGTGGGCACCAGGGAGAATAATACAGAAGTCCAGAGAGGAATAACATCATGAGATGCCACCTGAGAGAATGCATGCTGATGCACTTGAGAAACAATAATCCCAAACACAGATGCGCAAGGAGGAGAAACCTAGAAATAGGCAGGCGGAGACTGAGGAGCGATGGCTGACAATACATTGTATACGAGTCTGCGATGGGAAACAGCAGCAAGGAAACCAAAGCTGTTTAACACAGAGGCATTGCGTCACAACAAGGCATTAGTTTGCTCCTACAAAAGTCTAGTTCTAGGACATGCTTTCAGTTCTGAGCTTATTGTAGAGTTTTAGACACACTCGAAAGCAGGTCATGACAGCGTAGCAAAAGATATTTGGGAGCCAGATGGAATGACTCGGCTGGGTCTGTTTGGGATGCATGGGGGGATACCCCACCTTCCAGCCAAGAGAGAGAGGACAGTGTAGCATGGAGCTGCAGGAGGCTGTACTGGCGCATGGATGCTGGGATGAGAGCGAGTTTGTGGGAGTGCAGTTTGTGACACAGTGCTGGAGGGACAGGAACAGTCCGGGGTCCCTCCGCGGGCAGAGAGATGCTGATGCTAACGGAGTGTGCCTGTCACCTTGGTTATTTTGTTTGCAAAACACTATTTGTTCCTAGATGAATGTTCTTCCACTGCTGTTTCCCTCTGATAAAGAGAATATTTTCACCATTTGCAGCCTACAGTCACCCGATATCTGTCCCCAAATTAGTCATGTTATTAATAGATCTTTTCCCCAAGGCCCATTACCTTACAGTAAGAATTCTGCTTAGAAATTTAGTCCCAAGCAACCCCTCATTCCTCAAATTTAAACAATTAAAAGGGGGTAGAATGGAGCAGACTGCACATCTTCACTAGAGCAGTCTCTGCCAGCAAATACCACCAGCCTTAGATCATTCTGACAGCTATGAAGATAACGGCACCATAAAAGCAATTGCTCCTGCTGCGCAAGAGCTCCGTTAAGAGGGAAAATCTTGTTACGTATGGCTCTAGGCATCTGACATCTTCCAGCGAGCGAGAACCAGTGCTCACTGCGTGCAAAATGGCTTTATATTCTGAATCTACTTCTGTGTGGAAAAACGGGATCAGAGAGGGAGAGACTTTGGCTGGCACGGAAAGTGGGCAGATATGGACTTTGATGGGCAGCCTTCCTAAAGGGACCCCCAAATTCTCACCATCTTCTTTTCTTTATTTTCTGCTATTCTGAAATGCCAGTATACTGCTGATGTACAGCTCCTGGGACTGGAGGAACATTTTTGCATTGAAATGAAGGATTTCTAAAAGAAACCATGTGTCCCTTAAGTGTCCATTTAAAGATGGGACGGAAGAGGCAAATGCAGTACATCCAGCATAAAATCCAACACTGAGAACAGCAGAAAGCCGTGACGAAGCCACAAAAGGAACAGGAACTACCAGGATATAGTTGGCAACTCTGGTCATTCTATAAAATAAAGCCAAGCTGCTGGGTGATAAACATCTCTCTAGTTTTTTCAATCTTACGCAGCTACTGCTCACTGAATGTGTTTGATATACCATATCGGGAACTAAAAGTCTCTATATCCAGGGTTAAAATGCAAAGGCAAGTGCAGAAATATCCATTTTGAGGACATGCAGAGATTTTCAGTTTTCCGTGTGCTCTATGGGTGGATAAAACTTGGAATCTTTGAACTTCCTTCTGGCTTTGCTCTGAACAAAACTTTCTGGCTTTGCTTGGAAATCCCGTCTTATGCTAGGGAAGTCTTTCTGAAATACTTCTGGAAAAACTGAAACAACCCTGCCAAAACCATTATGACATGAAATATGCATTTTAATGTAAAATTGTGTTGTTGAACACTCCTCAGTTGGCTCTAGGCCAAATTGTGAGATAAATTCATTACGAAGTAAATTTGTTGTGTGAAAAACTAGAAGCTAAGAAGATGTGTGGCACTCAGCCATAGCCTTTGCCCCATACCAGAAAGGGCATCACATGAGCTGAGAGGCTGAGAGACTTGTGCACGTGCAAAACACTTGTGCAGGGGGCAATACCAAGTCGTCACTCCAGCTAAGTTTTCAGTGAAGTTAATTCATAGGAAATACATTATCAGCTCTTCTGAGATTTCCTTCCCGTTGGATTGCTTTATCCTTATCACCATTAGAATCAATCAGGTTTTTTTCATTGCACTGGCACCCCAAAAGAGCAAAGGGCTCAAATCTACTTCTCACTGTACAAATATGTATGTAAAAAAGTATTGATCCCTGCCCCAGAGAGCTTACAATCTAGAAATAAGCTCCGGTTGGTTTTATTTCTGAGAAGGATGAACAAGGGGTAGCTTTGGGTCCAAGAATTAAATCTAGATCTTCCAGTATTCAGATTCTCCTTCAGCAATCCCAGATGTCAGTGACCAAGCGCCAATGCATACCATCCCCATGGACATACCCACAGACCCCAGTAACACAGGCCCAGACAGACCCTGAGCACATGAGAAGATGGAAGGTAACATTTCCCAAATTCTTCTGCTGGAGAACCCACTTCCACTTATACTCTTGAGCTGGCAATTTCAAGTACGATCTGTTGGTGCAGGGGGTTTTGCCTTACCAAAGCCTGCTCGATAAGGAGGCAGAAGAGAATGGCATTGCCCACTTCTCTGAGGCTCTGAAACACATCGGTCTTCAGCTCTGCATACTCAATGATGTCCTTCAGCTGATGGTGGAAAAACTCCAGGATTCCTTAAAAGACAAGGAAGGACGGTCAGAAAAGCGAGAGCAGAATCACCCTCCGATAACTTGGATAAAAAGGCAATCGGAGCCTGGTATTTCCTTAATCACAAATTGCAAGCTGTAACTGCTAAATGGATAGACGGAGACCGGCACTGGGGAGAACTAGCACGCAGTGTCTAATCCTGCTTTCAGTAACCCTTGGGAAATAGGGAGTAATTCATATGAAGTCCCTGGATTTCCTAATCAGAGGAAAAAAGAGATTCAAGTCTGTAATGGATGTCCTGGTGCTGGGTCACGTATACCAGCCAAAGTTTCCCCATCCAGCTCAATGGCAGACTGCAGTCATGCTGCAAAAAATCTTTGCATCAACTAAGTAGAGCTTTTGAAAAATGGTAGTGAACCCACAATAACAAAAGCTTACAAAATTCTGAAAACAAAACATAAGCTACTAGAAGACATTCCCTTATCGGTCATCTGTGTGTTCAAAGGGAAATTTCCAACAGGAGATTTCCTGGAAAAGTTTCCTATACATGTTCCAGAGTCAACAGCAAAGAAGCTGAAAGTCTTCAACAGGCCCGGGCTGCATGCTGCACTGGCATGTCAGTGCCAAACCTTGTTCAATTACTAGTGTGTGCCTGAGTAAATGATGTACAAATGTGTGGGCAAGCTCTTGTTCCAACCATTGTGCATCTTTCTGTAGCACCCACCTGGAGAGCCATATTCATGTCTTGGCAAGCGGCATATCTTGGGCATTACTTCGATCAGAGTCTTCACATACTGCAGGATGGTGCCTTGTAGCTGTCGGAGACAAAGGGAGGTTAAACTGGAATGACGGCTTCTCCTGGCGCTGGTTTTTAAAGAGGGTTGGTTGTGGACAGGTCCACATCTGACAGCACAGGGTGAAACTTCAGCTGGAGTCCAAGAAGAACTTGCTTAATTTGGATTTCCCCCAAATATAAAATTCAGCCCAAGTGCATGGAGTTAAAGTGCTTTTACAGCTTCCTCCCAAATAATAAATCACAGCTGCATGGATTTTTGACTTCAAAATACAGCTTGCTGTGTTTGCATTGTTTGCAGCTGAAATCCAAACAAGGCTCAGTCTTAGATCCAGCTAGACTTGTGCTCCCAACCCAAAAACCATTTCACCAGAGCTGCTAAAGGAGTCATTTCCCAGCACAGGAAATGCTCCTTCCGCCTGAGGAATGATCACTAGATACTCAGAGTTTAAAAAAGAATTTACATGCATGTAGAGAACAAGTTTCTGCAGATCTGTTTTTTTTAACTAATATGGACAAGAGCAAAGTATATTTCTTAGTTAAAAGCACTTGCTGTCATTTGGAGTTATACACCTGCATCCTGTAGATACATTATACGGGATTATGCACTAAAGACTATTTAGCCAAACATAAAATCTTTGTCTTTGTGCTGAATGCTGTCTGACCTCGCACACCAGCTACAGCGTTTTCAACTAAGTGACACAAATTACATCTTCAGTAACTACTGTGCTTTACAGAAGGGAAACTGGATATACGCTTTTCAGTTTTACATTGCTTTGTTAGACAAGTTCAAAATTACGTCATTGCAGCCAAAACAGAATTTAAATATTTATAATGAATGAAAACTGTCTTTCCAGTAAAGCAAGGGTTTTAGTAGAAAAGCATGACCTGAAAAATGATACATTTTTGCACACTCCCTCCTCCCTTCTTAACACTCGGTATTGTTAGTGCCCTTAGGGAGCACAAGGGATCATTTCCCTGCGGACATCACATTTCTCTTCTGAAAAAGAAGAGAGAACTAGAAAGCAGATAGGGCTATTGGCAGCCTGACTTCTGAATATCTGATGGGAATGGACAGTATGGCTTGAATAAGGACTCACCCATAGCAGGAGTTTTCTTATAAAGACTCAAAAAGTTGGTTTCATCAGTTTTGCTGCCCACTCTCTACCTTCCCGCAGCTCTCCATGGGTATAAAAAGCAGTGAGACAGACTGCTCTTGTGCTATTGCTGAGCACGAGCACATGTCTTGAAGGTCTCCCAGACTGCAGCATAGGCAGTGCTGAAGGACCATGAGTGCCATGTCCCACCCAATCACTTCTTGATGGCTTTTAGCAAAGCAGCACACCAACTCTACCACCCCAAGATGTATGTGGTTGATCACAGTTAACGCTTCAAGATGGTGGAAACACTCCATCATCCCACGGGAATCAGTGGGATTCCTCAGCAACAGTGAAAATCACACCATTAATACAAGTGTTTCAGTGTGGATCAAGGGACATGAAGGTGCCCAAATGTGAATACCCTGAACCCAAAGCCCAGACTGACTGTCCAACCTGTGCCTCTCAAGGCATCGAGGCTTCTCCATCACCAGGGTTAGACTCAGAATTACCAGGCTCTTGACGATCTTCAACAGCTCTTCCATGACCACTGCGATCCCTTGATAGCCAAGAAGTCTGCAGATCGTCTTGAAATGAGGTGGTCCCACAAAATTGCGGTAGGAGCTATAGATGTGACTGTAGGCAATGTTGAGAGGCTGAGAAATTAGAAGCCCAATGACAGTTAGACAGGAGCATTTGCCAGACCTGTAAGTAATTCTCTTATCACGGTATTATTTCCCATCACTTCAAATAATGTTTAAGATACAGAAGGAGAAATAATAATACCTATGACAATTCCCATTTCTTCTACTTCTTGTGGCAAAGAGGAGATTGCTTTTCTTCTTACATAGTCAGACATATTCTAATCTCAACACACTGTCACGTCACAAGGTTTATTATCCTGCTATGTAGCAACACCACTTTCATTTCCAAGGTAATTTACTCTCCCATACATTCCCGATCAAGGATTTCAGTTCACTAGCCCTTTGCCTCTTCAAACCCAAATTCTTCTCTGCTAAAACAAGGAAGCTTTATATACAGGTAACCAGACAGATTTTTTTTTTCTATGGGCACTTGCTTTAAATGAGGCTTATTAAGAAAAGTAGGAACTGCAGTGTCTGAGCCTAAGGGCAGTTGGAAGAGGCACGGAAAAGATCCTTTTTGCATCCTGCAAAGCCCTACATCAGCCTCTGTACTTAACAGACATCCTCATGGGACTGTGAAAAGGGCAAGACTCTGACCTTGTTGTAGGGAGAATAATACCCGGGGCTCTGGCCCCTAGAAAATTTTTAGCAGCAGAAAAGAGAGAGTGATTTCCAGGAACACTCTATCAGTGTAATCTTGGAAATGTGGAAATTGCTGCAATGTTTTGTCACTGGAACATTTATAGGATCCATTTGGCTTGAGGGAAACAGAAGTAGGGGGAATCAATTCACTTGTGTGATCTGCAAAAAAAATACTGAAAATTCAGATTTAGCTGAGACACCACATGCTCAGCTTGGGCTCTGCAATAGAATTGTTGGCATCATGACTCAGCCCAGCAGAGAAGGGCTGCAGTCTCCCCCCATGACATCTATAACAACTGCAACCTCAGTAAACAGCAAAAAAGCACGTTCTTGAAAAGATTCTGGCACGTACTGCCCCTTCCAGCAGAACACAGATAAACCCCCTGGCTCATGCTTACTAAAAGATCTTTCTTAAACAAGGATAAGAAAACAAATTAAACTGTATTGCAAAAGCACTGTGCAAGGCTGACTTTGCTTCTTGTGTGAACACTGTGTATTAGGGGCACAGTGCATCCTCACGCAGCAGGGAGCTTGCTTCCCTGCGGATATTACAGACCCCACTCTACAGGGATTTCCTTCCCTGCCACTAATGGAGCCAAGAGAGCGGAGGGCCCAATGCACTGAAGAGCTTAGGGTGAAAGGGAGCAAGTGCTGAAGTCATAGAATAGGACAAAATGTTGTCCACCCTCCAACACTGCTGCTCTCAGCAATTGCAATACAGCCAGCTGAAGGCTTCAGTCGTCCTCCAATTCCACCTCACTTCCTTGAGATTTACTTTAACACTTGAGTTACTAATGAGTTACAAAGTGAAGTCATCTGCTAAGAATTGGAAAAGTATTTTCTTTTGCTCTCAGATAATAGTATTTCCGCAGTATCAGATGTACTGATCGCGTTTTCATAGACTTGTCAGTTGCTTTAATCAATTAATTAATTAATCGCGCCTCATTTTGTTACAGCCCCACTGCTCTGGTCCAGCAGCTTATTGCCTACTATACTTCCTAGGTGCTCTTTGAAAGAGCTAGCAGAAAGAAGACACAGTTAGAAAGTCCCCTACTTTCTGTGAAATATAATTTCACCTGGTCCTGGTAGGTAAAAAAAACCTCTTTAATACTACTATGTACAGAAAGGCTACCTTGGAGGCTCTGTAGTGCATTCATTCACAACGTGTGAACTTTCTCTCCCATCAAAACTAAACAAAAGGGCCCTGAACAAGTACGGGCAAGAATTTAAAAATTCTTTGGGCAGACAGAAGACTACTTTCAAAGCTCCTTGGGTGGCAACTCCTGTTACAAGAATTGCTTTTGAGTATCCTGCTTAGGTTTGTATCTCCATCCTTAGATAACCAAGTCTTTAAAAATCTGTCTGGTAGAGGCTGATCCAAAGCCATTAGATACGCACCTTGATACATGTGAAAAACAGCAATAGTTTATGTTTTCTAAAGTGTGTCTGGTTAAACACCAGGTGATGTCCAGCTGTAACATTTGCCAAATGGCCGACACGATCATCCCAGAGGGAAGCCAGTAACCCGCCAGGGCCCCAGCCCAGCCACGCTCCCGCGGAGTTTTGTTGCTGTGGCTTTTGCAATGCATTATTCCAGCCCCGGTAACTCCAGAAAGCAACTTGCTGCGGGGGTGAGCCAGGCGGCCCTGAGATGGCTCCTTGCACCCCGAGATGGCCTCTCCATAGGCTCCTTTACCCTGTTATTTCCCCACGGTTAACAAACTGGTGGTTCATCCAGACTAGGGGGGAACCAAATACCCCCATTTCAGTGGGCTCATGAATCCACGCTCATTTGTGGAAGCATCTTTGCTGCTCTACAGCTAGGAGCCAGGTCTCCAGTCTGTGCACATGCCACGGTCCCCTGAGATGGGCCACCATCAGTACCCAGTTGTGGAGCAATTGGTCAGATTTTCCCCATAACGGGGCTGACATTTCGCTGTTCGGGCAGCAAGCGGACAGTGCTGCTGTGCAACTGCCCACCTCGCAGCGCTCCCTCGCCTCTAAGCGGGATAATGGGTCTGGAGGGCAGCTTTCAAGTGGGCTTCTCCCTCAAGTGGGGGTCCCAGCAATAAGGCTTATTGGGAGAAGACACATTTTAGGACGTGCATTGGCTGCAGACGAGGGGGATGATTCATCCCCGCCTGTCTGCAAGATGAGGTAGGTTCATCAAGCTCTCCGCAGAGCCACACAGCGCATTAGCAGCAGACTTGTGTCTAATAATAATACTCTGTCAGCAATTAAAAATATAACTCCATTTAAGGGTGAGATACACAGCTTGGGGTAAAGACTGTAGGATGTAAAAAATGACACCAGCGGGTATTTTAAGACAAAGCAGCTGAAGGTACAAGCTGGCTGCATGGCACGGCTTGCTCCCCCACACTGGGCGGCAGCTTCCACCCCCTTGGAGAGCCAGAGCAAAGCCCCCGATCTCGCTGCCTCTCAAGAGGTTTTGCTGTTCTCAGGAGCAGCAGCTGCCAAATCACTGCGGAGGTTTGCCCCACCTTTGGTTTGGGGCCAAACGGGCAGGTTTTGGGGCTGGGAGGCTGGGAGTGCAGGCAGGCTGGGATTTGCAGCATGGGGCAGAGTTCCCGGTGTCCCACAGAGCCCAGGTATCCCACCCTGCACTCAGGTCTCAGGGACAGCCATCAGTACTTGGGAGTGTGTGGGGAAGGCCCCCATGTTGCTTTGGGAGCTCATGAGGTTACTAGGGATGCTCTGGAGCAGGTTCAGTAGCAAATGAAGCAAAACAAAACCCAGTTATCATTTCCACGTCTTTGAGCTTCTTGTTGGCCATCACCTAGACCTGTATGAGCTCACCTGAGGAAAGGCAGGGAGGGTTTTATCTGATAAAACAGATGAGAGAGAGATAACTGACAGATAATACCGCCTGTGCCAGAACCTCCTTGGAAAACTGAAGAGCTAATGAAAGAGGAATATACTTAGAGACAAAAAAAGGACTTGCGCATAGCCCAAGTCTAGTCCAGGCTCCCAGCCAACCTAACTTCAGTGTGACAGCTGAGATGGTGTCTAAGAAAGTGAAAAACAATTCTGACCAGAATTGTCAGCAAAGGGTCTCTAAAAAAGTCAGAGGAAGGTCTCTAAGTTAAACTGCCTGAATATGGCCTGGTTCTTTCCCCTGCCACAAGCAACCTTCACTTTCCCTATAAAGCTTTTACCATATTCGGCTGTATCAGCCAGTTGCTAAGACGTTCATGCAAAAAAAAAAACATATTCCCTAGCTGGGATGGACAGGTGATGTACAATGCAGCAGGCATGTTTATATACTGTATTGAGACTGTGTCTGTGTATATTCTGTGTATAGAGGCTGTGTCAGTATATATTCTCTGTCTCAGCATAATGCCTCGCTATACCGACTACCGATTTTCAGTGACTGTATACACTGCTATTATTAACAACAAGCCGACGGCCGTGGCAGGCCAGGTAGCACAGCCCACGCAGTCTGTTGGAGGGGATCAGCAGCCCCCGCTGCCAACACCACCTGTAGCAACCACAGCTCCTTAACACCTTTGTGCTGCTGCTGCAGACACGGCAGTAGAAAATAGAGCAGCTCCATCCCATTCGCGCGCCGTAACTATTTTTGCAAGCGCCGGCAGCATGCACTGTCCTTCAGGTTACATCTGCTTGCTTGCTTAAAAAAGGGGGTGTGGGGGGGGCAAATTCAACCAGGGGAGGGAACCAGGGATTTCCAGCGAGTCTGGCATGACCCTTGGTCCAGCAGTGCCAAGAAAAACAGAAGGACTCATGAAAATACATAAATGAAGCCCAATCTAAAGCATTTACAGAGCTAAGAAGTGGTCAATGAGCAGTAAGTAGTGTGTTGCTGGTAATTTTGCAGCTTCTTTGTAGACTTGGCAACATGCTGTGTTTTATAAGTGGCTCAATGGCAGAAAATGGCTCAGTTTCTGCTGGCCACTGGAGCGCGCCCGCTGTTTGCATCCTATGGTGAGGAGTGAGGGGTCCCAGGCAGGGCCACAGCCGGGTCCACCTGCAGATAGAGGGAACACCAGTGCTGGAGTAGTCCTGGCACTGGCATTTGGTATCTTCTTATTCTGGGAAATGCGAATTTCAAGCTCATCACCAGCGTAAACCGGTGCAAGCTTGATTTTGGGAGCAGGTAATACCAACACCACTGAAAGCTTTGCTGTGGTTTCCTTTGAGCTAGCAGGATGGATCACTGCATGGAGAAAGGTCAGCAGGACCCTTTGCTGGCCTAATCCAGCTATTCCTGTTTTCCTCGGTTTCTTCTTTTTCTCCTAACGCATCTTATTTGTGATCAATTGAAATTTAATTTCAAAGCAACTCTGAACACTGACAAACTCAGCAATCCAAATGCCATAACAAAGCAGTTCTCTCATGACAACATTACTACCTTGTGTAATCCACCTTTCTGAAGCACGGATTTTATCCTCAGGTCTCTCCCTGCAGGCAAGGATGGACTTTACTCGCAGCATGGGACCAGCTAAGAGCTCTCTATCCCCCTGCTTTTGTAAACAGGACCGAGCCATGTAAATGGCAGGAAGCCACCTGGGAGCACTTTCATTTCCATCCCTGCCCATAATTATTTTCATCTCTGCTCCCAGTTTTCAGCTTGCTGGCAGCCACAGCTCACTCACAGAGACAGAAGGGAATACAGATCTTGGAAGACAAAACCAAAACATCCAGAACTGCAAAATGTAAATCAAAAGCAAGGGCCACACATACTCTCCAGGCTTGTAATAGCCCCTCCTCATGTAGTTTGCATCATCTCATCACTGTTGATATTTAGAAGATCTTCAAAACGTTGCAAGCACCTTTCCAGGAACAACACGGAATAAGTACCTCCAGACCCAGAACCAACATTTATTCTGGGAAAGTTCCTCTCTCAAACACATTTTGGCTTCAGAGAGCAGCAAGTCACTTGTTCAGAGCCTTTCCTTTCCAGGCCCAGTGCCACGTCTGTCCCCTCCCGGCCACAGACTCGGGCTGCTCCCCTGAACACTGCTGGCACTGGCTTTGCCTCTCCCTCCTGCCCTCTCACCAGACTGATGGGACATCCCTGCGTTGTCTATAAGGCAGGGACATTCAAAGAAGAGCCTGTCTTAATCCCATGAGAGTGCAGCAGGAGGTCGAGGTCTTTGAAAACCATTCCTATTCCCATCACACAGCTTAGAAAGTATTAAAAAGCTAATGGACATCGCTGCAGCATCAGGGATGAAAATCTGTTGCACACTGGCTTTGGCTTACATTAGTAGTTTATATGTGCAAGAAATCATAGAATTAAAGACAAAGCCCCTGAGTACTAAACTATCAATGTGTACCGCAGGCCAGGATCCCAGATTTCATACCATGTGCCAACGTGCCTCCAACCCCAGACCCTGCTGGGGTGCAGTGATGGTCTTGCTGGGGGACTGTGGACAGGGGAAAAAAAGAAAACCGCAACCAAGCCAAACAAGCCAGCAAAAAAACCTGCCCTGGCTTGTTTTTTTCCGCCTCAGAGACACATACTTCTCCCAGGCAAAAGCTTTTAGGGATAGCATTCCCAAATCACTCGAAGATGCCTGCCCATCCTTTCCTATTGGTTGCTATGGTGAAAGATGACGGAGCACCAGACGGGTATAATACGAGGCAGCGTGCGGGGAAGGAATTTAGCAGAGGCAGGAGGGAGGCGAGCGGTGGGAAGAGGGGAAGGCACTGCCCGCCCGTGGCCACGCTGCTCACCAGCACCGACGGGCCGCTGCGGACCTGCCCAGGGAGGTAAGCGGCTGCCCATGGCTCTGGGAGGGCTCAGTGATGGGCGCGTGTGCTGTTCTGCTCTTCATGTAAGAATGGTTAAAACAGTTGTTAAGATGAGCTGCTGCTTGAGTGAATTAAAGGAAAGTTAGTTATATTAAAAGAGAAAGGAAGAAGGAAAAAAAGAAACTAGGTCTATCGCATGCAGCTTCTGCTCAGAGCACTCGGCTGGTTGGGAGAGATAACCCTGCAACGAGGCTCAGAGAGCAATTTGGGGATCTAAGGAGTGATGTACTGAAGTGATTTGTGGCTATTGTTAAACAGTAGTTTGTTAGCGGTCAGTGTCTTTTATCTGGGGGAGAGCTTTATACTTATTATTCATATATTTGTACTTTCCTAAAGGCATTGATTTTATATTTCACCAGCCTTCGGATTTCACATTTAAGATCCTGATATTACAGTGTGAGATGCTGTCGGAACAGGAGGAGTTTATACTCTATTAAGCAACAAGTTAGGTACAGAAAATGCAGCAACAACTTAAACTAGTAAATTAATCATTATACAGCTTTTTAAATAGCATTTGAAAAGCTGTGTAAAATCAAAATATCTATTGGAAGCTCTGCAAGGCAAGCTGGAGCTAGCTTAATGATCAGTTTATGCTAATCACACTTGCAGTATCCTTTCTATTCCATGGGAAACAAAAAAGCTAAAAAAGCTTCCTACATAGAAAACCAGTCAAAAAGAAGAGATTTTTAAAAAATCTAACTAGAGCATAAAGTGCAGCCTATGTCCCAGTTGGTTTTTTTGGTCATGAAGCAGGGTGATACAGTAGTCTGGTCACTAGCAGGATTCATCTTCTGTAATTATAGTCATCTAAGACCCAGCATCTAATCTAAGCTAGCCAGGCATAGTCCTGAGTCCAGTCTAAGGGCCAGTAAAGCCAGTGGAAAGACTTCACTGATGTCAGTGGCCTTTGAGCCTGTACACGAATTGGGAAACTCAGCCTCTCCCTGCATCTGGTTACAGGGGCACGATGAACATTGAAGTGCACAACATCACTTACACCAGTGCCACCGTCTCCTGGGCCATGAACAACCCCTGTCCAGAGAACTACTACCATGTCATGTACCGCCCCAACTGGAACAGCATCTTTGCCGGCTATTTACGCCAAAACTTCCACCGCGAGGAGCGAGTTCCTCACCCTCTCAGCTCCCTCATCCTCCACCAACTCACGCCATCCACCATCTATGTCCTCTGCATCACGTGCAAGAACTCTTACCCCTCCAGCAACCAGTGCACCACGTTCCACACTCTGGACAAAACACCCCTGGTTTTCGGCGGCTCTAAACACGAACCTACCACCTCCATGTGGATGGTGAGCAGCCTGCTGCTCCTCTGCTTCACTGCTCTCCTGGCCTATGGCTGCCTGCAGTTCTGGTCTGCACGGTGCCACCGGGCTGCGAGGCTGAAGCATCCCGATGCCAGCCCCGAAGAAGTGGGCGAAGGCAGCAGCTCGCCAGAGGGTCCACTGAACGACGGACTGAGAGATGAGCTTCTGGAAGTCCCCATGACCACTGTGCTAATGAGGAGCTCCAGTTTCATGAGGGAGAGTCCGTACAGCTCCCCCCACTGCTTTTTTTCCTATAAAAACAGCGACGATAAAAGGGCCATCTTGCCGCAGCACGGCCTTCAATGAGCAAAATAGAGGGGGACCCTGCTTAGAGGTTTGGTTCGTGCTGCTGTTTCCCAGCTCTTGCCAACAGGTGTCTGTGCATCCATGGGGGCTGTTTGTCCCAGGGTAGAACATGAGGCAGGGACATTGGTCGCAGGGAGAAAGATTTTTGTCAAGTGACAAAAATATTCTCATTTGCTGAGGGTTTTTTAAAAAGAAACGAAGTCAGCTCTGGCAACAGCCAGGCTTGGCTGACTGTAGTGTCATTAGCTAACCTGCATCAGTGCTGTAAGTTCACTTCAGAGTCATTAATCAACGTGCACAAGAAATAAACTCCACTCAAGCAGATTCACACTTGAGTGACCCTCCACTAGCATCACACCCCAAGCCCTTGTAATGCCTGTGTAAACAGTAATCGTAGCCTGACGAAAAAGCTTTTTGTCAGTATTATGTAGTCTATATTTGCACACACAAATATTTTAGTAATTCCCATTTTGAACTACAAATGGGATTCCTGAAGTGGTACCTTCCTCGGGGAGGAGCACTGCTTTGGAGCTCCAACTTGCTCTCCTCTCTGCGCATTTAGATGGATGTGACTTGGTCTCGGTGCCAACACCAAGCACAGAGCAGTGTCAGCATCCGCTAACATAGGCATGTTATGGAGAAGAATATGGGAAAGCAATAGCAAAAGCACACTGAATCTGCTTCTTGCACGGCTTTTTGGTTTCACATGGCAACGTGACCCTGCACATTTGCACCCGCCATTCTGTTAATGAACTAGTTCTTGCATTTCTTTCTTCCTAAATAAATACTTCCAACATCCACCCCTTCTGGCTGTTGTGGCTCATTTACTGACCTTGGATCCGTAGAGGTAATACGGCTGAACATTGGCTGGCTTGTCCCGCTGGGGTTCCTGTGTGAATGGGATTGCTGTCCTCACAAACCTGTGGTGGGCACGGGAGATGGGGAGGAAAGCGGTCAGAGCCCTGTTAACTGTGTTGAGTACAGATATGGCACAGTCTGGGATGAACTGCAGTTGCAGACTAATTAGCAATTCATCACCTGAGCTACGTGAACGAATACAAACTCCTGCCCCAATCTATTGATGGTGTAAAACGTTAGTTTAACCTACCAAAGGTGAGGTTTCTTATTTGGGGCAGGCAAGAAACCCATATATGAGCAGCTACCACAGCTCTGCTGCTCAGTAAACCAATCCTCTAAAGCAAACTAGCTCAGCTGCTTGCAATCACTGTCCAACTTTGTTCCTTGTATTTGTTACTAACCAGAAGGCCAATCGTATCCTGGGCTGCATCCAAAGCAGCGTGGCCAGCAGGTCGAGGGAGGGGATTCTGCCCCTCTACTCTGCTCTGGTGAGACCCCACCTGGAGCACTGCGTCCAGCTCTGGAGCCCTCAGCATAAGAAAGACACGGACCTGTTGGAGTGGGTCCAGAAGAGGGCCATGAAAATGATCAGGGGGATGGAACACCTCTCCTGTGAAGAAAGGCTGAGGGAGTTGGGGTTGTTCAGCCTAGAGAAGAGAAGGCTTTGGGGAGACCTTGTTGCAGCCTATCAGTACTTAAAGGGGGCTGATAAAAAAGATGGCGGCAAACTTTTTAGCAGGGCCTGTTGCAACAGGACAAGGGGGAATGGCTTTAAACTAAAGGGGGGGTAGATTGAGACTAGATATAAGGAAGAAATTTTTTACACTGAGGGTGGTGAAACACTGGCCCAGGTTGCCCAGAGAGGTGGTGGATGCCCCATCCCTGGAAACATTCCAGGTCAGGTTGGATGGGGCTCTGAGCAACCTGATCTAGTTGAAGATGTCCTTGCCCACGGCAGGGGGGTTGGACTAGATGACCTTTAAAGGTCCCTTCCAACCCAAACTATTCTATGATTCTATTCTGTGATTTTCAAGGCCAAGGGGAGCTGGTGGGCTTTAACTTCATTTTAAGTGTAACTGTTGCATCCCATAGGGAATGCAAACCTCACCACAATGCATGTGAATTTTATGTGGCAGGTTTGACATTTCAGAAAGAAAAGCAGGATCTCCAGGTGCCCCCTACCTTGCTTTTCCTCCTCACCTGTTGGTGGATCCATTGTAACAGTAGTTGGGTAGAAAGTCAAAGTTGAGTTCCCAGAAGACGTGGAGGGTGATGCGCCCATAGGGTGCGGAGACATTGTGGTTGGCCTCCCGGAACATGGCATCAAAGCTGTCCAAAGTCATATGCTTGCACAGCAACCTGTGAGTCAGGCGATTTATTTCCAAGAGCCACTCCAGCTCCTGCATCACATAAAGCAGCAGCAGATGCAACATGTTACCAAGATGACAATAGAAAAAGCTGATTTATTTGCCAAGGGAATGATTTTATATCCACACCCACACAGAACTTTCCAGGTGAGGATGTAGCAAATGCTAAAGACATCAATTTAACTCAGTGGCTGAGGCCAACTGCACTTCCACGCAAGGGGGTCCTGGTCCAGTATCTTGTAAACCTGCAGGAAGCAAAATTGATTTGTTCCCCACCAAGCACTGGCTGGCTTTCACATCAGTATCCTCCAAAGGTGGAAACTGGTAATTTTACACTACTGGACTCTGATGCTCCTATAACATATCAAAGACAGCAAATCCTGTACATACGCAAATGATGTCTCAGTCACCTTCATCCAACAGGGGGAGTTAAAGTCAAGATTTCCTTCGCACAGGTTACAGCACTCTCTTACGTGAGCTCTGCAAAATCTAACTGCTGACTGTCACCTTATGATTTATGCAGATACGTAATGGTCCAATAATAATGCAATTAAAGCTGCATAAATAGAAATAGTAGAGACTCAGCAGCATAAAGGAGAATACATGGCTGGCTGAAACCTACTGTAAGCAGGACATGAAGCAGAAGACAGTTGACTGTGTATCCATAGCAGTGTATTATTCTCTCTATTCATACGCTCAGTCAATAACAGTTCTTACCACTATGGATGTCAGGTCCTCACTCTCAAAGCGGCTAATGGCCTGGTCTAATGATTTGTACATCGCTGCTGAGATACGCTGGGTAATGAGCCTGTTCAGGTCAATTGATCTACCCAGCAACTGGAAAAAGAAGGGAAGATATTTGCATGTTATATACAGATGGGGAAAAGGTACTTTGTTTTTTTTTAACAGACACAAATTAAAACCAAACATCCAAATCTGCTTAAATGTGAAAGTGGTGAATGCAAACGCCTCAGTTGAGTTTACCATTACTTAAGAGGGAAGGAGGGAAATGTGGAGTGTAATTCATTTTCCCCTTGGGCCCCATGCATGAGTGGGGTGTGTCAGAAACAGGTTCAACCCTTCTCATTCCAGCACCAACCTCAGTTGAGCCCAGCACTAGGATGCAACCCACCAACAAAAGGATAATAGACAAGAGCTACAAGTACTGGAGTCTACTGCTTGTGCTGTACCTGGACATGCCTCTGCTTGAGCAGTGTTTCGTAGCGGTTGGATGGTGGGTATGGAATAATCACCCCGTAATTCTTACATTCAGCCCGGAAACGTTTGTCCAATAAAACACTGAAAAAAGGAAGCAGTGTCAGGAAAAAAGAAACATACACTATCAGCTTCTCTCTGGATCTTTTCCAGAGTTGTTTTCATCCTTCTTTTCATCTTGCTTTGAATGCCAAGAAATTTCCACACACTAACAACTCTGCTTTACCACTAAATCACAGAGCAGCAGTTGTTATCTGGGGACTACCATGCTGTTGTCCACCATTCTTGGCTTTTATGGCTAAAACATTGAAAAAGATAAAAGATTGTGCTGAAAGATATCACTAGTGCCAGGTACTGGTGTGCTCCCTGCTTGAAGATCTGCTGTGGGAACATTTGATTGGTGATGGTGATTGCTCGCCTTCTCTAAGGCCAAATGGGATCTAGAGACAAAACTCCTTGCAGAGTTACACTGAAGACTTAGTTCACCTTTGGGGACGTGAGAGGAGGACTCTCAGTAGAGTTCATCCATGTTCTTTAAATGGTTAGAAGGAAATGTCACAAATGGCCTATCTCCCCACAAAGGAGCAAGTGACTCTGCAGGAGTCCTACAGTCAGCTGGTTTGATGTGTGACCTGTGATACTGAGTACCCTCCTGGCCTTTACAAGTCCTGCTGCTTTACTAGGGTGAGGGCAAGTGCATGTTCCTGTTTCTTAGAGATGGGTGACATCCACTCCTCATCTGCCTGGTACACAAACAAAAGTCAAGCAAGGACATGTCTTCAATAGGCTCGGTTTGCTTTTCTGCTGCTCTCACAAATTGTACTCAGACAGCTACTTAGGATGCCAATTATTATTTTTTCCACTTTTAACCAGGTCTCCTTACCACCATTAATTTATTTTCCCCATCCACACTGGTCTGACATGGACAGACAGCTCTGTGGGACAGGGATGATCTATTTTGTTATGTCTACCCATGGTGGCTACTCCCTGAGGGGAACTTTTTGGTTACGAGCAATTTGGATGCAGCAATATCATCACTCAGCAGCAGCGGACAGGTTCTCCTACCTGCCAGCCATTGCTTTATAATAGGCAAAGATCTGATCTGCCAGCTTGTACACAAATTGATCAAAGCACAAATTCACCTGGGGGAGAAAAAAACAAGACATTGTGAGGGTGTCACCAACACAGGGCAGCTCCTTCCTACGCATGCAACATCAATACAACTCAATACAGAGCTCTTCTTTAATACATACATATATGCCACACTATCTAAAAACTGCACTGCAGTCCTAACATGCTAAAAGTAAGCAGAAAATTGCAGATACATTTCTCTCTTATAGTTTCTGCATGTTCTTACAGGTCCTGGTCCCCCATCCCCAATCACCCTTTTGTCTCAGGGATCTCCGTTTCTCATTTTCCTCTGATGTCTCCTAACCCTCTGCCCATCAGACAGCCTCTTCCATGCCCCCACTGTTTGACAGCCTTTGGCTTCCACTGTTCCCCATGGGTACAGCTGAGCTGAAGCCCTTAATCAGCAGTTTGTAAACTCTCTGGAGATTTTGATCTTTTGAAAACTTCTCAGTCTGATGGGGTATTTTTTTCAGGAGATGCCTATAATGACTTCACTGAACTGCTGGGCGGGGCTGTCAAACAGGGCAATGTGACCCCGGTGAGCTCTTTCCATACAAAAAAGATGAAGAGAACTTACTTCAGCTTCAATTTCATCATACAGGAATTGCTTTTTGAACTTGGTCAAGGCATAGTATGCGCTGTCATTATAGAGGTCCAAGGGGTACAGTACATACCTGAGGGCAAGAAGACAGATCATGTCTTAAATTAACCTTGGAGCAGCATAAATGGCAGCCAGTGCATGTGCCAACTCGGTGCAAAAAATAGTTTTTCTCTGACTTCACTCCTATCATCTCCACTCACTCCAGCCCCTCAAATCCTCCCTCTTGCTCCCTATGTCAGAGTTGCTGGAAGCAGCTAGAACACATCTAGATTTGAGCTAACAGTGACTTGTTCAATCAACACTTGCTCCTTCTCTGCCCTTAAAAAAGCTTTCATGCTGTCCTCACTCCACAGAGTGCCCTGACAATGGCTGTAAAATGGAACACAAAGTATTCCTAATGAGGAAGATACTATGAACATAATTACACTTGCACAACAGCAATTCCTCTCATCATTTATCATGAATATAAAAAAAAAGTATTTAGGTGCCTTAGCCAGGGCCCACATCCCTTTGGTTGCACGTGCTGTCTGACTGCTGCATGCAGATGACGGTACCACTAAGTTGTGCCCACATCCAAATAGAGCAGTTGCCAGCTGCTGGTTTATGGCGCATAAGTAAGTGCCAGAGCCAGAAAGCCGCCCGTGTGCGTCTGCTAACGAGGTGTTCATACAGGACACATTCATGTGACAGCAAGTCAAGAAACATCTATTTTCCCTCCCACATCAAATAGACTGTTCATCACTGGCCTACCCTTCTCCACAACAAAATCCCAAGCCCCAGCACATGCACAGTCCCGCCACAGCCCATCGGCTCTTACTCCATCATGGAGGGTTCTTTGGTTTCCAGAATATGGTCTGTGAGGATCCAGGGCATGGACATTTCGATGGGGAACTGGATGCGGCGGCCCATGGTCAGCTCCAGGAAGAACTCCCGAAACCAGAGCTGGGACAGGTCACAGCACTGCTGCAGCGCTTCTGAAACACAGAGGAGATCCCCCCGGTGGGAGGGCACCCACGTTACCACCATGGGGACGGCAGCAAATGAAGTGCACAAGAGGCAGCTGCTGCAGCTTCATATTTGGACTGGTTTTGGGTGTGGAACATTTTTCTGGGATGTCTTAGTTTTTAAACCCAGACCATGTCCATGCTGTCTGAACACTTTGTAATGGAAGAAGAAAGAAGGGATCGTTCCTTTTGCTCTAGGCTCCAGGGAGAACATTTCAATGGCTCAGATTTACCCTGGAAGATTTCTTCTGTGCCCAGTGGCTCAGAAGTTTGTCTAGCACAGAAAGAAAACTCCAGTCCTAGAAATTAAACTACCGCTTGTGGCTATTTGCTATTGTTGACTCATTCCTGTTCACATAATGATTACTACCTAGAAACAGGCGTGAATCAGGCAGAAGTAGGACATTTAGGAAAAATCAAGGAAAATCTTCTGCGTAGGTCAATGAGGAGGATCTACCTTTGCCTTTCTGAGCATGCAAGAGTTGGATTCAAGCCTCCCCCTGCCATAACCTCACCACTGATGTTGAGAAGGTGGGTGAAGAAGAAGGACTGCTTGTGGAACTCCTCAATGGCCAAGACTATTGGCCCATCCAAGCTGCTCCTCAGAGTCTTCTTTGAGCCACTCTTGTCTGCTATGAGGGACTCCAGCATGGTCCGCACCATGTAAAGCTTTGGAAGAAAGTTGACATGCAGTTATAACTCTCCATTGAGACACCACCACACACAGCCATGGTGCTCTGCAACAAAAAACAGCACTTCTCTCAGGTGGCTACTACTCTCTGCACCCATAAGCCCTACACCCCTAAAAAGGGAGGCTTTGGAAACTATACAACAAAGCATGCACCAAAGCAACATTTAATACACAGCAGTGTGAAGACTTTGTGGAAGAGACCACGGAAACAGCTACTCATCTACTGGATGGGAGACTCCTACGTGGCT
>NW_008824047.1:1204476-1209099 GCF_000699105.1 Pygoscelis adeliae
GATGGACATTTACATACCTGCGTACTTGATGGTCCTACTGCTCGTCGTGGGACTTTAATATCAAATCCACCTTTAGGATCCTTCTCGCCTCTCAGGCAAGGATCATTTGGAGGCTCTCGACCTCCCTCCCAGTCACAGATTGTCTTCCGAATTGCCTGAAGGACACTGGAGTGGGTGGGAGACGGAAAGTAGTGCTTTCTGAAAATTCTACTTCAGGATGAAAATATTCACTGCTGTGCACATATAGGAGGAAAAGTATCTGAGGTGGGGACATACACTGTCATTACTGGGGGAGTCATGCCCAAAAGTTACCTTGGAAAGAGTTGCTGGCCAAGGTATGTTGGCTGGTTGTATACCAGTGAGGCGTACGCAGGGCCATGTGCTTATATAGTACAAGTGTGTTACACAAATAAATACATGGGCTTTGCATTACATTCAAGAAAGAAAGACCGACCTGATCAGGACGTTCTTCTTCTTCCTGACTGCCTGCCTAAGCGGCTCTCGCAGGGTCACCTGGGCAAAGTCCTGCAGGGCTGCATAGATAGTGTTGCGGATGGCTTGGTTAAAGACACTCTCCATCCGGCCCATCAGCACTTGCAGACCTTTGATCATGGCAATTACCTGAAGCAAAAGTTAAAACCGGATGTATTTGCTATTTTTCCATTGTACAGAGAGGTCCATCAATCCAACATTAAGAGAATTTGGGACTAAATTAATTCTACTCAAGTAAGTTAGGTCCAGTAATTAGGTGGCTAATTTTTTTTATGTTAGCTGCTTTACAGATCACAACAAGCTAAGGACAGCATTTACACTACCAGTTTCTTGCACATGGCCCCTGTCCCTTGTCAGTCTCTGTTTCCACTCCTGATCTCTTGATATCTTTAATAACACACAATCCCAGGAAACTGCACATGCTCCACATGTGGATGCAGCTGCATGGCTTGCACAGACCTGCATCTGCACCAGGGCACAGTCTTCCTTGTACAAGAGCACAGTGACAATTCCCAGGAGGGAGTGAGCCACAAAAATTAAGGTGATATTCAAACCACCTTGGACTGTGTAAGGCAAGATGAAGGTGTGAGGGCCTCCCACAGCCAGGCTTGGAGGACTATTCCCACTGTCCACAGGCAGCCAGACCGAGAATTGACAGGTCCTGGGGACTGGCTGAGGATCTCAAGTTTGCACAGTGCCTGAACGTAGCTCCTGATCTTGCTCCAGATCATGCTGCTCTGCAAGCCCACCCACTTTTTTTTTTCAGGAGCCCTGAATCCCCTTGTCAGGTCAGGAAAGGCTTAATACAGCAATATTAAGAAAACACAGGGATTCACCTCTGTCTTTCTCCAGCACACAAACACAGAATAAGAGCAGGATCAGGAAAAGAGGAGAATTGCTCTAGTCATGCACTGGTGTAGTGTTTCTACCCCAGTAGGAGCTCCTAAGAACTTAATTTGTCCCATAATTCTGGTCACCTGTGGGCCACAGGGATGAGGAACCTGCTGAGGAACCTGCCAAGGTGAGAAGCCCTTCCCTCCTCTTCCCCTGGCCTGAGGAACACGGACAGGAAACCAGCCCTGGATGGTTCTTACTCTTGTGCAGTTGGCACCTACCTCCACAAAGGCAAACTTCTCTTCACTGGTGTAGTTGTACCGGGTGGCTCTCTCATACTCTTCTGCTGTTCCTGGGCAATCCTTGTTACAGAACTTATCTGTGGGATGAACCAGCTTCCAAGAGTACTAGAGATGGAAAGGGACACTGTCAACATTGCAATGAGTAAGAAGCCAGGCTGGAAAGACTGAAGAGGGCCCTATGCCAGGAAAACACTCCCTAGACATTACTACAGTTGTTTCACATTCCTTTGGGAGCAGAATTTGTGCTTCCTCCTGGCTTTATTATCACTGTACTGAATATCGGTTTTGTTTATTTGGGAGGTTGCCAGTCATATTGGGCTTTTGACACCCATGGATTTGTGTTGAGATGTGGTCGAAGTTTTCCAAATTAAGAATTTCCATCATCATTTGAACTACAGTTTTAGTTGCTCAAGGCCAGACTCATCCCAATCAGCTTTCAGTACTTAATCGAGGTGTTCAGGTTAGAACAGTCACCCAGTCCTCTTCTAACATCAGTGGGGACACCCCAGCACCTGCAAAGGGTGCTTCAGGTCCAGGGTGAGATGATCAAGCTCTCTTTCTCCATTTGGTACAGGGGGTGTTCAGGGTCATTAGCTGCCTGATCTTAACGTGTTTGTTAATGGCTTACAGTTAGGTGGCATGAAAGTAAGCTCACCTTTCCACAGTCTGCTACATGCCATGTTAAAACGTTCACGCTCACCTGGGAAGAGGAGGATGTTACACACTCACCACTTCCATGGATGCACTCACCACTTCCATGACGTGGGCACTCCACTTGGACAGCAGCTGCAGTCCCCGTAAAGCAAGATCAAAGAGCTCCCTGTACTCTTCATCTGATTTCTGGCTGTCCAGTCCTGAGCCAGTGACCACCTGGAGAACATCACATCACATCAGGGCTAGACTCAGCAACTTGCTGCAGAGGCTTCGCTGACCCAAACAGCTCTGAAATCCCAGCTGAAATGAACTCCCCATGACCTTACAATCATGCCAAAATTGAGCAGTGCATATACCATCCCTCAGGAAAAGGGGTATAACTTGGCAAGGCTCTTTTTACCCAGGCAGTCAATTTATTTCCTACACAAAAATGAGTCTGACCTGTCACCTCAAAGCAAATAACTGATTGTTTTCATTCCACTTTCCCATTTCTTTGTGATCGTCTAATACTACTGAAATCCTTGACAGCCCTTTACTGATTTAAAGTTCAAATAAGCACTTACAAATGCCAGAAAGAAAAGGGCTGAGAATGCTAACAGTTCATTAAACTAACAGTGATGAGTGATGATCACACATTTGCAAAATAAGTCACAATTGCATCAGAGAGGGCTCCAACATTCAGTAATGAAAAGACAGAGATGTCCTCGTGAACTTTCCTCAAAGCCCTGACCAATAGCTCTGTGTAATAGAAAAGACCCATTTACAAGTCATGGGTGTTCTGCCACCTGGCTGAAAAGAAACATTTAGTTGCAAAAAATTTTCTGCTTCTTATTTTAACCGAGCTGTGGCCAAAGAGCAGAAGCTTTTGCAGTAGATATTCCAGTGCACATGATTTTGTACCTGCAGGGGCATTTTATAACTTGCTTTTTTTATTGCCGGATCGAGAAGTGGTTTGTTCCACTTGTGTCCTTCTTCCCTCCTCACTGTATGTTCTTGGCAGACCATACTCTTGCCACATTTGTCCTCTCCCAGTCTCATCTGTCTAATGAGCCTGACTGTGGTGACTACCCACTGAGCTTACCTCGCTGTTGCTGTAGCGAGCAAGCTCTGAGATGAAGCGGATGTGGTCGTCTCGGATCTGGACCATCTGCTCACAGATGTTGTACTGGGGACTTATGCTGCTCTGAGTGCACGTCCACCTGGGCAAAAAAGCAAGGGTTTCAAGGACAGGACACGGGGCTCCACTCAGACACCCCCAGGGACAAAGCCTTGCACTCAACTGCTCTCTTCACTTCAACATGCTCAAGACATGCCACCTTCAGGGCAAATGTCAGCCTGTGTCTTCTCTCTCATGTACCCTGGTGTGTGAGGTCTTCCAAAGGTGATCTCACACAACGTGACAGGGTTGCTTGCCTCACCTTTCAGACTGAATATCTCTGCTCCATCCATCCTGAAGGCTGCTCTCCATGTTGGGCTCACCTACTCCCATGGTCAGAGGTGGCTATTTCCCAGGCCACTGTGGGGCAAGCTTTCAGGGAAGGATGACCTGCAGAGCCCTGGTATCGTTTGCATCCTTTCTGCTAAACTTAAGGATAACCATCCCCTTAGAGGTCATCCCTTCAGGTCTAAAAGGGCTGGGTCATGCTGCCTTCTCCTGCAAGGAAAGACCCTGCAAGGGGCCAGCAAGGAAATATCCCTCCCAGTCTGTTTTTGGTTCTGGCTCACACTACCAGCTCAGCAAACAACCCTGAGTATAAATGACGAGCAGAATATGATTGAATGAACTGGATTTTTATTTGCATTAAGCCACATGTACCATGTAACAGTGTAATGGGGCCCTAAAAGAAGGCAGCGCTCCCCTTCCAAAGGCACAGTCATATGAAGAAATGGTGCGAATTAGGTCTATTTAATTTAATATCTCCTTTTCCCCATTCTGTATTAGCCACAGATGTAGAACCAGAACAGCTCCAGCAAAATGCTTTGTGCAAGCAAATGTCCGTCAGTAAGACTCTCATGTCTTACTCTGTCATCACAATGTAAATGTTCAGATCTTGTTTTTTTCCCCCCTAAATAATTGTCCATCTTAAGATAGATAGTCATCTTCTCCAATCTAGATTGGCCGTACAAAAGGAAGGTGAGAAACCTGCCTCTGATATGGACACAGACACGAAGACATATTCCTACAATTAACTGCGAGGCACTTGTTGCCAATAGTTGTGGCGGTAGAAGGTCCTGAAAGTGCTGAGCCACGTCATCCCTCGTGAAATCCATCCTCCCACAGTCCCATCGCTCGACTCTTACCCGTTTCAATGTCCTGTGCTCCCCACCGGACAATCGGCAG
>NW_008824047.1:1209263-1209814 GCF_000699105.1 Pygoscelis adeliae
GACAAAAACAATATTAGTAAGAAATGGGGATTATATGGAACCACCTTGGCAGAGTTAGTGTTGGGAGTCTCATGCAATTTGCTGGGAAAGCAAGTGAGTGAGGAAGAAACATTGGTTAGTAAGGTACGGCACACAGACCTGGCAGACAGATTTCAAGACAGACATTAAAATTGTGCACAGGTAAACAGCCCGCGAGCTACCTTGGTTTTGAGATGAGAAAATGAATGCAGCTGACACATCTTTCGTTGAAATGTGCTTTCTGAATGATTTGGGATAAAATTTAAAATTTAAATTGTTTTTGAAAATATTTTTTAAATTTACATTTTGTAGAATTTTTTTCTTTTTTTTCAATTTTCATTGAAAACCTTTTGCTTGGGAAATTTTGCCATGTTGTTTTCAAATTTCTCGTGAACAATTAATCGGCACTTTTCAACCAGCCTTTGGGAGGGCAGGGGAGGGCTGTTCCTGGGGGAGCCACGTGGCGGGCGGAAAAGCCAGACCCTCCAGGGTGGAAGGGGATGAGCAAACAGAAGCAGAGAGATGAGACTGCA
>NW_008824047.1:1209826-1213673 GCF_000699105.1 Pygoscelis adeliae
GACAGCTCAGCTAGGCTGCTTCTCGCAGACGACGGAGAAATCTGACTTCCGTGCGATATGGTCCCACAGGTGAATAGCCACTTGCTGGTGAAAGGCAGGCTGCCACCAGCGATTACAGCCAGACACAGCTCGGAGGGGCTTTGCTTACATGTGGTTGCAAACACCGTTCCGAGGATATCCAAACCTAACACCGATTCTTCTAGCAATAACTGAGCGCGATGCAAAGCTGCAAAGACAAGTGGGGCCTTGCACACGCCTGTTGTGATCTGAAACAACGCCTGCAAATTCATCTGATGGGAGTAGCAAACTGCCTGTGAACCCAGGCTGGGAAGCAGTGCTTTACACTCCTGAGCACTGCCGTAAAGACTCCATTTCTGCCCTTCTCCCACAATATTAATTCATTTCCAGTGCATCTGAGCCCCCAGTTCAACCCTCATTCCCGCTGCCCTTCTTCACAAAACCTGCCTGAGCTAGAGGAGACGCCCTGGCTACTGCAAAGAGATCCACTGCTGTGTTCACGCTCTGGAGGATTTTGTCCCTGGGATGCAAAATGTGGATTAAAATCTCTCCAGAGCAGGGACACGCCGCTCACACTCACACAACTCCAGGCGCGCACACCTCGCAAGCACTCAGCGGCTGCCCCGGTCCGCGCGCCAGCCACCTTTCCTTCCTCCTGCCTCGCTGCCGGCCACCGAGCACCCTCCCAGCCCTTGCCAGCAGGGGCAGGCGTACAGGCATGCCCGCTCTGCTGCCTGCACACAGGGGTATGGTTACACGTAGGTTCGGAGCTGGCTGCACAGGCACGCACTCAGGGGCCGGTGAGGACATCTTCCCATGCAGGGACGGGGAGGTACACACGTGCACACAGAGCTGGCACGCCGGGACTCACACCTCACAGGGACACACACGAGTACCCGTGCGCAGACCTCACGCACGCCGGAGAGTTGCAGCTCCCACGGCTTTCGGGACACACACAGAAGCCAAGAGACATTATGGCAGGCACTCACTTGGATTTGTTCTCCTCATAGTGAGCACTGGTCTTAATGTATCTGGCCAGTTCTATCTGCATATCGCCGAATAAAGGAACCACCTGCAGCTGCTGGAAAAGAAAACAAAAAATGGTTGAAACACGGCAGAGACAGAGCCCGTGGCCCCAGCGCAACACGAGGGACTACGAAACGGCATCCTGCGTCTCTGAAGCTATGGAAAGTGACGGGCTGTTTAAAGCAAGGTGCAAACCTGGACCCAGGGTCATTTCACACCTACAAAGTGACCGAAAATGATCACAAGGCTTTTTGTGCAACGAAAATCACCCCCTGAGAGTGTTCTGGAGCCCTGGACTCGCCGATACCAGGCTGGTTATTGCCAGAACAGTTCAGTGCTGTAACCGGCCAGAGGAAAGGCTCTTTTTACAACAAAAAGAGAGAAGCATATTCCTAAGCAGGGCTTGTTGCCTTGCACCATAATCCTCCAAGAGAATAGAGGGATGAAAAGCCAGCACGTTGGTATTTTGGCAGCAAGTTGCTGCGGCTCTCTTAGAGGGGAGCTGTAGGCTGCTTTGCTGCCTGGACTGCCAGGGATGTGGCGACTTTTCCCCAGCGACTCAGATTGTACTTTGGCATTGCGGCTGCTAGTGATGTGTCTAAAAACTTCTCCATGAAGAGAAAGACACAGGCAATGGCTGCCTGCAATAGAACATGGCCTTGCTCTCCCTTTGCATCTCAGGAGGATTTGGATGGGAAGTAAATTCAAAGTGCACTGAACGTACCTCAAGCTCAGACAGGTCCCTGCTTCACTAAGCTTTCAGATGCAAACAAAATTCAACCAGGAGCTACCAACAGCTCTTCAATCAAACATGAAGCTTCAAGTTCACTCAGCTACAAAAGCCTTGCCCCAAAATTCAGGGAAGATGGTGGCAAATTCCCTGTCCTATTATCACATGCTGCTCTTCCAAGGCTGGCTTGTATGGAGGATGTGCAATGCTGTCATGAGGGATTCTCAGTGGCGCTTTCATAAAAGGTTTAAATGAAGGGGTAGTTCCTTTCACTACTCAAATTCCTGGTCAAGCCACTAGAAATTTAATCAGAAGGCAATAAACAGATGTAATAAGAGGAGTAGTTGGCCTTTTCTTATTGAGATCTGATAGTCTGGAGTGGTACTTAACTGATTAGGTGAGACCACAGCAGATGTTGTAGAAGTGCAAATGGAAAAACAGCTGGAAAGGGAAAGTTATTCCATGCAATGGAAGATATTTTACCTGATTCTCTGAGGGCCCACAGCACTTTGCAATGAACAGCAAATCTGTTTGAATGCACCCAGATACAAAACTCTACAGATTACACTGAGGGCTTGATTTAAACTGAGATTCAGTTGAATTAGCAAAGCTGAACCAGGGAAAACTCGGAAGACTCCAAGGGATGGCATGATAAATCACCTTTGCAGAGTTGCAGTCCTCAGCAGTCTCCCCAGTGAGGAGGGTATTCAGCCACCTCATTATCGCCCCATCCATGAGGTTACGGTGTCTGTCTGTAGCTCCCTACGTGGCAGTTTGAGCCCTGCTCTCAGAGGTGTCTCCAGGAGATGATGCAAATTGGGGTAAATAGGTCCCCACTCAGTCAGGGTGAGAATGCAGCACCTGGTACATCAACCTTTCATGAAACCAGCTATCTGGGCTTGCCCATCCCCTCCCCTTGCACAGACCCAGTGCATCATCTATAAACTGCAAGTTGGGAGGCATCCCGTACCCTGTCACCACCTCCGACCTTGTCTTTCAGGCTCCTCAGCAGCTCTCTGGGTAAAGCAGCAAGGAGGAGCCACTCTGCTGAAAGAGTGATGGGGAAGAAGCGCTCTGTGGCCCCCCAGAAATCATCATCCTCTCATCTTCACTGATGTGGAGCAAATGTTGGTAACAAAACTAATCTTTCCATCTCAGGAGGACTGCTCAAGCTCAGTAGGTCTAAAAGAAAACTAATTGCTCCATCTGGGAAGTTATTCTGCTGTCCTCCTGCTATACTGTTATTCTTTGCTGCCAATACATTTGTCCCTTGCCAGATCCCATCATGCCTCCTAGAGCTGACCTGCCCCAAACCTGAGATGCCTCCTAGACCCGGCCTGTGCACAGAAGCAATGGAAAGGAGGTGTCATTTCCCCCTGCGAATGCCGCAGGCAGTGCTGTGCGGGGTCTCAGCCCCCCTCTCCATCTGCCACTGGTGGCTGGCGGCTTGCACACACACCAGATTTTTGGGGAAAGCAACAGGGTTATCCCAAACCTTTTTCGTGCTGAGTGGCCCTGGGGCAATGCAGCCTGGCCTCCAGCTGTGGACCAGCCCCGGGCTGGACTCAGCTGCACATGTGCATGGGCAGAGGAAGGCTGCACGGCTGCTTCCCACCCTGTCACTGGGAGTTCTCATGGGCCTTTCCCCAAAACCCAGATCTCAGATGAGACAAAAATGGTTCCTCAAACCACCAGGTGAGCCCTTTGAAGAACTTGCTGACACCTCCAAGTGCCACCTGACACAAGCTCTCCAAGAAGCTTTTTCTGTCCTACAGGGAGCACAGTTTATACACAAAATAAGACTGCCAGATCACACGTTGGCTGGCCAGCTGTGTCCCCTGTCCCTCAGTTCAGCAGCTTGCTGAGGGAAAGGGGAGTGCAACCATCACCCGCACAGACCTCAGCAAACCAGCCAGGTTTGCCAGTGGCCTGAAATGACGGTGCTCCTCAGGAGACTGCAAACCTGGCTCAGAAATGTGCAAAGAGGTAGAAGCGACATCAGTCTGGCACACCCTTCCCTCATCCACAAAACAGACCTCCCACATGCCGTCCCCATCCTTTACCCCTCAGCAG
>NW_008824047.1:1213709-1215028 GCF_000699105.1 Pygoscelis adeliae
GGGCCCTCAGCTCCCACCAGCTCCCCAGGCTCCAGCACCAGCTCTGCAGGAGCAGAGCCAGCCCCAGGCACCGCTCACACATCCACAGCCTTGCTGGCACCAAGGGCCGGCATCGCTCGTCTCACCAATGCTGCAGCTCTGTGCCTGTGCATGTTCACAGCAATCCCATTCCTCATCCTTCGGCCTACATAATTTCTCGACCCTTTGGGTTTTTTGGAACTGTAAATGATTCCTGCAGCTTGGGTTTTGCTGGCAGCACGTGCAATGGTACAGGTCACTAATTCATTGGTCTACGATAAACTCCAGCCTCACCCAGACAGGTCACTGACCTTGAAGAATTTGTCTATTTTGCTAAGGTTGATTCTCTTCTTGGCATCCAACTTGTAAATGTTGCTGACGTTCCCATCCATGAGATACAGGCCAAACCCCATCACCTGGAGAAGATGGAAAGGCTAGGTTTCATTAGCGTGAAATCAGCAGCACAAGTCAAAGACAGCTCTCCATCATTTAGCATAAAGAAGACCATTTCAGGCTCCTCTACCACCTGACACTCATGAGAAGACTGTATAAAATGTGCACACATCTGCAAGGAGGTACACGGTAGACAGAGGACACACAATGGATTGCTTCTGTCTTCTGTGCAAAAACACATGATGCTCACTCCGGTAATTTGTTCCTCTGCTTTCCCACATAACAACAACCCAAGTCTTCTCCACCCAAAAGCGAACATTTACTCCTGAAGAAGAATTGAAAACATTTAAAATATTCTCCTGGATTGATTTTTTCCCTTTAATTCAGTACAAATCATTACAGATATTCAAACTACCCACATTATCCTTCAAAGAACCTTAGTTGACTCATACCGTGGTAATGAAGTTCTTATGGTAATAGTGACTGCAATCACTGTAATAACTGACTTACAGTAAGGACAAATATAAAAAACAAGCAGACACTTTAGCGTGTTCATCTTGAGGACTCTTTAGAGTCAGGAAACCAAACGTGGGAGTATCTGCCTTCTGCGGGGAATTATTGCTGGGAATGGGCATCAAGCAGAAAATTCAGGGTTGCAAAGTTGGTGGTGATTTTGGCATGTCCTATACAGTTACCCAGGTCAAGCCCATGATCCCACACATCCATGCACAAAAGAAAAACCCCTTCTAGCTCTGGAGCACGCAGGGCACCCACCGGTGCTCTCGTCTACCAGCTGGAGACCACCACCACACACATGCTTAGTCCCAGGCAGGCAGAGCTGCTGGCAACCTTGGGAATGACTGGGGGAAAAGATGGAGATGGAGATGGGGAAGAGCAGAGGAAAGGGA
>NW_008824047.1:1215059-1216997 GCF_000699105.1 Pygoscelis adeliae
GGCCAGAAAGGACAGGAGAGAAAAGATGGGAGAAGGTCCAAGTTACAGCAGGAACAGAGGCAGCTCATGGCACTGCCTGACAGAGGTGACACTTCAGAGCACTGGGGTGGGACATCCCTGACCCATGGCCACATCCAGTCTGTTCAGCTACAAAGAAGAGGTGAAAATGGGAGGACTGAGGTATTGCAGCAGAAGACACAGTAACAGAGGTCAGAAGGGAAACAGGAACAGGAGGAAGGCAGCTTTGGTGCTGCACGCAGAGAGCCTTCCCACCTCATAGCCACCCATATTTCCAGAGGATGCTGGCCCTGCAGAGAAGGAATGCATGTAAACCCAAAGGAGCAAAAAATAAAGAAAATGAAGAGAAATATTGTCCCGGGAGGGGAATTTCATTTTACTAAAACAAAAGTGAAACTACGCAAGCACCCAGCCCCACAAGCATGGCCGAATCTCACCTTTAAGAGCATGTGTTTCTCACTGGGAGTAAGATACATCTTGTTTTCATAGTAATCCACACAGATGTTGACAATATCAGCCAGCAATTCCTCATAGCCAGGGATAACTTCTAGTTGTTGGTGCAGACACTGAAACATCAACAGGGGCCACATTATCCACACGGACAGAAGAACAGCAAGAACCAGGGGAGAAACATATTTGAAGGATTAAAAGTAGAATGATAAGAGGTTTCTTCAAACCTCGTCTGTGTGCTTTTCTTAAGTTCCAGGCAGAAGATTGACCTCACAGTACCACCTGTAAGGAACAACCTTCCTTCTGCAGGACAGCTCTCCCCTTCAGACTGATCACAACAGCCAAATGTCAGACGGTGAGATGTAAAGAAAAATGCCTCAGAAGTAGACTTTCTGGCTCCCTCCTGTCTCTGTGCAATATTTTACCTAATAAGCAGAAGCTACAGAGCCTGTGGAGTGTGGAGGGCCCTGGGTCTGATCTGCAGTCCCCATGCAGTCGCAGAGATGGACTGGATGGATTTACTGGGGAAAACAGGAAGAGTTTCTGGCAGAAACCCCTCCCAAGAGCTCTTCTTGCATCTTTTAGACCCTCATCTTTGTCTTGACATAAAGAGACCTTCAAAGCCACGCAGGATGACCCATGGGAAGGAGATATTGCTAGAATTATACAGCCTGACCCAAAAATCGTCAGTCAGTGGCAACGGCCCAACAAACAAGACAGCTATTGCCACAGTCCAGTCTGAAGCACTCTCAGCCCTAGTGAGATCGTTGCCTCTCTATCCACAGAAAGGTTAACTGGTTCAGAGGAAAGGAACCTGCCTGTGTGATGCGGTTGTGGTTTGCCAGGAACATGGAGAGATTCTGGGACTCCTGGATGGACTGGGGGTCTGCCATCTTCCGCAGAAACTGGGCAGCTCTGGAAGGGAGAAATCCAACATCACCAAGGATCACTCACCCAGTGTGACACTCTCACCACCCACCTTCCCTGTTTCACCTGCAGCTGCAATGCAACAGCCTCAGAGTCCCCCTGCAGTACAGCTCTGCTCTTTTCTCATTTTACCAAGAGGGAACTGAAACACGGTGAGGCTCAGAGATTTGCCTAAACTCACAAAGAGAGCCTACAACAGCACAGAAACCCAGCCTCCAGCCTCCTGATGTCCACCTGACCTCACTGCTGGGCAGACCAGGCGCTCCCTTGCAGGCACAGTCCTGTCCCCGCTCCCGCTGCTTCGCCCCCTCTCACCTTTTGTAGGCGGAATGGTCATTTTTGACGCTGCACTTCATGTTCTTCAGCTCATCCAGGACGGCAAACATGTTAATGAACTTGCCCAGCGTGAGGAGATAGGCCTCAGAGACAAAGTCCTTCCTCCGCTCAGCATGGCACAGGCGCTTCACCTCGCTGCAGAACCGCTCGATAGCCTTGCGCTGGAAGGCAGTGGGACAGGGTCATCTCAGCAGCAGCTCATGTGCA
>NW_008824047.1:1217078-1221610 GCF_000699105.1 Pygoscelis adeliae
CCTTTAACAAAAGCATTTTTCTGCTGGGAATCAAGGCTCCAGGCTCCCTCCCCACTGTCGCCATGAAACAAAGCACTGTTACAAACCACTGCAGTCAAACGTCCTCAGTGCTGGAGGACCCTCTATTTATGCCTGCCCCAAGTGTGGCATGTTCTGCAAAATCAGGCTTCAGTTTTTTACGTGCGGCATAAAGACCTCATAGGACAGAAAACCTAAAAATGATGGTGAAACCCAGCTGCAGCCAGTTATAAACACAGGCGGTGATGGGGAGAGGTCCCTGGAGCCCACAGCAGCTCTGTGTTTGCCACGTGGTCATTGCTCTGTTGGGATCTAAGCGTACTATTTTGTCAAGTGCCTCAAGTGTAGCAACTGCTAAATTTAAGTTTTGGTGCTCTTTGCCAGCTGACCCCTGACTTTAGGGGGCTGTGAGCACCTCCCTGTTCCTGCTGGCACAGCGGGAGGGTGTCTAGCTGCATGGCTGCATCCCACCCCAGGCACCAGCTGCACCACCAGCCCTCAGCTCTCCCCGGCTTTGCTTCAGAGGAAAGAGCAGAAGAGCAAGCTGTGCTGGTGGAGAAACAGCTCTTCACATCCAATAGCCAACACCCCTGAAAAACTGGAGCTGTGCCACCCATTAGCTCCACATAGTGGGGGCTCTGGTCCTCCATGAACTTCAAGGGCTTAGGCGTGCTCATTCCCAACTTGTATGCAACATGTCAGAGCTAAGCAAGGGGCACACAGATTTTCTTTCAGACAGGTCTCAGGTATCTGCTGATGGCTGCAAGGAAGAGACCTACCAGGGGGCTTGGGGGCTCTCCAAGCTGGTCTGGCTGGCAAGGATGGCACAGCCCTGCTTAGGATAAGTTAATACCAAAGTAATAAATTACTTTTGCCTCTCTCCATGACCGCTTACCTGAAAATACATGAACTTCATAAGCTTGGTGACTTCTGGCTCCAGGACTTCCACCGTCTTCTCATAAATCTCCACTCGGTTTGGCTGTTCATTACATTTCACCTGTGTTGCAAAGACAAATCATCCTTGTCAGCATCAGAGTTTCTAACACAGCTGTGGACTGCAACGGCCACCACCTTCTGCTTGTTTCACAGTGAATCCTGTCCCCATCTGAGGACAACAGAGGGACCTGAGAGGGAGCTTGTTCTCAAGGCAATAGGTGACAGCAGAAGGGGCTATTTCTCAGATGTGAAATTCTCTCCATGCATTATAAACAGGCACAGTCCTGACTCTGAGAAATTAAAGTCTTCTAATGCATTTGTCTGGGGTAGAACACATGCAATATGGAGTATGGACCTGCTACACAACGTGGGAACGTTCTATCATAAAGTTATCTGAGACTTTGTGTTGCAAAGTCCCCTGGACACACAAGGCACCAGGCTACGGCTCTGCTATAGCCTCGCTAGGATAATTTTGGTTCAGTTGCCAACCTGTTAAAAATCACTGGGCTTGTATGTGGCTAGCAGCAATGAAGTGAGTCACCTTCACTGGAATCCTAGGAAGCTAAATTTAAGGACATACTCAGTTGTCGTCCATCTCATTTCCAAACCGTTACTTGGAATCATTACCAAACTTTTAGGGAAAACCCCAAATGCCCAAGGCAATGCATCCTGCTGTCCTCTGGTTTTGTTTCCAGTTGTTGCTGACACATGGCTGTGATGGGGCTGACAGCTCTGGTGCAAATTTAGTAGCCCAGCAGCTGATCCACAGGGCACAAGGGGACAAATCAGCTGGCTTTACATGTGGGAAGATGCAAAAGTAGCTTTGCCCTCTCTGTAGTGGGGAATCTAATGTCCCTGCCCTGGTGTTTCATGCTGCAGTCAGGCGATATTGATGGCCATGAGGATGCAGCTCGCAGTAGGGAGGAGTGGTGCACATTTAGGTGTAGGCTCTGTTCTTCACCTGTAAAACCATGATCTCCAATGTAGCACAGGGAGGTGTACATGACCAAGCAGCCAGGCTGGGGGGCTGAGAACAGGACCCCCTGGCCACAGCCGTGTGCCCCATGGCAAAGCACAGGGGTCACTGCAAGACCAAATTCGGTGAATCTGTAAATGAACCCTCTGCCGTGGTGTTGTCTGCTCCTCCGTCACACGCGGCACTGCCTGCAGCCCTGGGGGGGGAGGATGGGGCAGAGAGCAGGGACTCCACAAGCTACGCTCGGGGACCGGGATGTGGGGGCCACTGGGATGGAAGGACACTAAAATGTCAAAACAGATGATCTGTAGCACTGTCTTGCCATCAGCTCAGCCACAACCTGACTTCTGTTAGCGTAGCTGGGAGAGGCAGTAGCAGCACAGCATCAAATATAAATGGGAGATAAGCAAATATCCAATCAGTGGCAGAAATCTCCCTGTGGCTGGGTCTCATGAGACCATCAGCAGAGTATAACCCGAGGGGAACTGAGGTTTGACCTCTCCTGGGGAATCACAAACATGGGCATTGCCAGCCATGTGGAAATATTTTTTCCTGGCTCCACGGAAGCACTGCAAACCCTTTTATCCAAAGGGTTAATGGAAGTGCCCTGCACCCGCCCTGCCGCGTTGTCAGTTGGCGTTTTTGCAGTGATCCAGCACACGTTCACACTGCAGAAGACAAGCTCTGAGCTGAGTCTGAATCACCATCAGTGGGCCACGTGGACAACCTTACTCACGTCTGTAGGTGTTTGCAGGATGAAGCCACTGAAATTCAGGTTGGAGAGAGAAGGACTAGAAAACAGTTGAACCAGAAGTAACAGTAGAGGAGGAGAATGATTAAATGTGGGGGGGCATCAGGACCTTCAGGTATATCAGCAGCAAAAAGGGGCATTTGGGGAAATGTTTCTGGCACATCGAAGTGCTCCTTCATGCATCCTCGCACAACACCTAGAATTCTGAGGCTCCCGCGGGAGCAGAGAGAGGACCCCAGAGTCTGGGCAGCAGTTTGGGATGCTGAAACCTGCCCCAGCTGCCTAATCTGCTCTGTGCAAGTCAGGGAGAGCCTGAGTCTGCCACACCTCGAGAGGACCCACTCTTTTCATCCCGGGCTGCCTGGGCTCCCTTCTTCACACAATGCAAGAGTCCCACTCAGCACTGGGGCAATTTTTAACTGAAGCTGAAGTTCCTGATACCATGTAATGGTATGACACTATACAATGGTATCAGGAAAGTGTGATATAAACCAGATCTGATGATTTTACTCTCAACTTCCAAAAACTAACTGAAGCAAACTCCATTTCCGCACAACATGAGAGAGAAAAATATTCAAGCAGTGCACCGGGAAGGAAATAACCACACTGCTTTAATTAAAGCAAAGGCTACCCATTCTCCAGACAGAGAACTGGATAAAGACCCAAGTGACAAAACACAGCACCATCCCAAGTACCGTGCTGGACGAGAGCTGTGCTCAGCTGAGTCCTGTCAGCAGCTGTAGGACAAACCAGCTGGTCCTGCGGGGATGAAATAACTTCAGGTGCGACTGCTTTGGGGAGCAGGGGAGGGGCTCGTGAAACCAGGAAACGTATATAAGGCAGTTGGCTTGTGGGCAGAGTGACTGAGCTGTAGTGTGCTGCTAGGAGGTATCAGAGTGGAGCTCTCATATACATGAGAGTGCAGAGCAGATGCCCTTTGCTAGGGCAGCAGTGTAGATCTGCTTCTGAAATGGCTACCAGCTGCTGAGATCAGTGGTTGAGACTTTGGTGGGGAGAGGACAATTTGAAGAGTCAGTGGTCTCTCTTTTCAACCTTTCTATCTGCTTCAGTCTTCTCTGCTTTTTTGTTCTCCTGTCTCCAGTCCAAACTAACCCATGCTGAAGACAAAACCAACTAGGTGCTCTGGGAACATCCCTGCCCGGGAAGGGCTTGAGTACCTGGGGGATGGCTCGTGAGCAGCTCCTCCACGTGTAAAGCATCACGGCGTACTCGTGGCCTTCTTCCAGCATTTCATTCTGAAAGACAGAGAAGCGTTGCTGGGGCAGGGCACGCACCGCAGGCTCAGCATTGCTGGGACAGTGACCGGGGGACTTACCATGCTGGAGTGCACCGTTGCCTGCTCGATGTACCTGGCAATACCGGTCACGAAGGCATTTCTGTCTTCAAAGTTTGTGTCAAAATTAGCCTATGGGCAAAATGGAGAGATGGGGATTAAAATACAGCTAGATGTTTGCTCACCTGATACTGTCCAGCATGGGATGTGTTGGCAAAAAGCAGAATCAGTAGGGCTCCTGGGCACGGGAGCAGCTTATGAACAATTTGAGGTGCTGCACCTCTAGGTCTGAAGTAGATTTGTACATGCAGCCTGACATGCTTCTGAATCACACATGTTCATTAGAGGAAATCCTGCAGATTATATGTGTGAAAATATGGCAATTTATAAATCTTTGTAAAATCAAGCCAAACCAGGTGGGGATCAGTTACAGAGAACTGCAGCCACACCAGAGAGCAAACCTACAGCGATTACTCTAAGGATTTTAGCTTGGTAACTCAAAGATAGATGCAGCCTCATTAATTTCTAATTGTGCCCTGGCTGCTAGGGGAAGACCA
>NW_008824047.1:1221654-1229631 GCF_000699105.1 Pygoscelis adeliae
AAAGAATAAACACAGAAAGGGCAGGGAACGAGATGTCTGAAAACATAAATATGAAAGTCAGCACTCATTTAGACACTATTATCCGCGCTAGTGTTGCTCTTGCAAGCAGATGCTTTGGGATGAACAGTTGTTTTGGAAGTTGAGCTACTGCTTTGGGTTGGGACGGGGGGCAAGAAAGCACAGAGCAGGGTAGGGGATGAAAAAGCAGCTCCTCAGCCTCTCTGCGCTGAGTGCCCGTTCACAGACCCTGCGCTCGGGTAATTTCCTCCATGAAGGCTGGCTGATGGTATCTGCTGGAGGGCAGAGCTTACAGAAGTCCCAGGCGCCCAGAGCTGCTCCTTGCAATGACATTAGCATTGCAGCGACCGCATTCACCTCAATAACTGATTTCCTGAGTAGGAAAGGCAGGAGCACAGACCCGTGGCCACAGGGCTGCTCTTCTTAGTGCCTCAAGGACATCACATGTGACAAGAAAAGCTGAGGCTGTATATACATTTCTGGCTAGCAGGGGAGAGGGCTACATACAAACCAAGTATGATGAGGAAACAGGCTTGGCCAATATCTCTAGATCCAGTTTAGATGAGGTTTTTAGGCCCAGCGGTGTGCACAGACTCGTGGCCCTGAAAGGAGGCTGTGCCATAAGGCTGGACCCTAAGCCCCTCACAGGACACAAGCCAGCAAAGAGTAAAAATGATTTAAAGAAGAGATAAGCAAAAGCGATATGAAGATTTTCCAGAGAGAGTTTAAATTTGAACAGCCCAGAACCGCCTTTGGGTCTGATAACCCTCAGAGATCCTAGTGCTACTGAATGAGCCTGCAGTCTGACCTGCTGAAAGAGATACTGTAATTTCAGACCCCTGCGTACATGGCACGGCAATCATTGTGCGGGCGTATTTATACACTGCCACGGGTAAGTCATGAATTCAGGAGTGGCAGGATGGAGAAAGTAAAACCCCATATTATATTTAACCCTGGGTGTGTGCTATAGGGCAGGGTGTGGTGTGGTGGCCAAGCAGCCGAGGCATCCCGCTGCGGATCCAAAAGCAGGAGGTTGAGCCTTGCCCTGGGCTCATGCCAAACTTTGCTTGGTCAGTGCAGCTGCAGCTAAATCGGCGGTTGTTCAAGGCAGAGAAGCGACTGTAGCGACTGCCCTCCCTTGCATGCCATCAGCTCCCCAGACCGGCAGCTCCAGCTGTGCAAGCGGCACAGGCCAGCCAAAGTCAGGCAGAACTTTGATTTTGACCTACTTAGATGCATGCACTACCATAAAAAGGAAGCACAGAAATATGTGCATAATAAAACATCGCTGAGAACTTTCTGCTGTTATCACAAATCTTATCTCCTGCTTCTTACCCGTTCGTGCACTCTGGTCCTCATTTTTAACTTCCCTATGTTTGGCTCAGCCTTAAAGATCCCTTTCATCAATCTCTAGCGCTTTCCTTTTAAAGCCTTTGGGAACAGATTTGTGGCTAGATCTGTTCTGAACGTTTCCTAAAACATGGTGAACCCAGGATGTTTTCAGCTAGTTCTCACAGCACCATGTGCCCCTGTGCTTTGCATGAGCCACTGGAACTACCCTCCCTGCCCCACCACCTCTGGGAGCTGAAGGTACCTGGTACATGATGGAGGACGGAGGCGGTTCGATGCATGGCTGCTGGTCTGGCAGAGGCAGCTCCTCCAGCAAGTCCACGTTGGACAAGGCATCCTCTAGTGTGACGTGAGTGGTCATGGTTCTGAATGTTCAGTTTCCGTGCTAAATCCAAAGTAAAAGAGAGGGTAACAGACAGACAGACAGCAGCCAGAAGACCGAGTGGGAAAGCGCCAAAGGACAAAACTGGAACCATGATTGGCTGGTACTGCAGGAGACGTGATCCTGGTTTATCTCGTTTTCCTTTTCTTGTGTATTTAACCTACTTCTCTATGTCATCTCTCTTTCCGTGATTCAACAGCAGAGTAGGAATGCAGAATAAGGGGAACACAACTACCCACCCATGCCCTTCTCTGCTTAACTCTATGCAAAACTGCTTAAGACAGAGAACAGCTGGGCGCTGCAGTGCAGCTTTAGCAGGCCCAAGTGAAAGCTTGTGCTCTGAAATGCAAAGTGGCACCATCAAAAACATCTCTCAAAGCAGCACAATTAGAAAAGTATGACCGACGCTGACACTCACATGCTCTCCTTCTCACACACATGAATGACGCTGGAAGCTGTAAACAACAAGTTGCATTCTTAAAGGTGAACCGGAAAGGATCGAGTGCTGCGCAGGCAGGCTGTGGCACTGCAAGCAGCCAAAAAAGAAGTTGCCGTTAAAAAAAAAAATTCCCTGTTTTTACCACATACACAGTGTTCCCTGCCCAGTCCCAGCCTGCTGTGGAGCTGCCAATGGTGCCAGCTGCAAACAAAATAAAAAGCAAAGGGAAACGTTTCTGAAAGCTCACTGGCACTTACCCTAATGGGAAGCTCAGGACAAACCTCTACGTCCCTTATCTCCTCTGCCATTCACCTTTGCTGTAAGAGCACAAGCATGGAGGGACGGCTGCTGTCAGCCAGGCTGAGCACTTGTATAATCACAGCCACAGGGCTTCCCCAGTTAATACCTAATCCATGTGCAATAGCTGTGGCTGACCTAGAGTGTATGTCTCCTAGAAAAACACCCCGCTGCATTTAAACATTTGCAGAGAGAGAACTTGCTTTAAATATTGACATGTCATTCGATTAGCAAATCGCCTCCCCCAGTGCTTTTTTCCCCGCTCAGAGCCTGTCTAGTTTCAAATGTGAGCCATGAGTTTTATCGCTCTAATCTGCAAGACAGTAGAGCTCTCTATTATCAAAGTTCCCATCAAGATACTCACACATTTCACTAAAACACCCTGCAGCCTTCGCTTTGGCTCAGGCAAGCGGACTGAGCTCTTTGCCTGCCTTGTTACAGAGCATATTTTCCAATCCTTTAATCATCTCTTTGGCTTTTCTCTAAGCTTGATCCAATTTTGCAACTTTTCTGCTGAAGTGCAGATCCCGTAGCAGGACACAGGGCTCCAGCAGTGTCTGCACAAGCGCCAGAGACAAGAGCAACGTAGGCTCCCTCCTTGCGTACAATCACACCAGTTCCTTTGGTCACAACAGCAGCTCCATAGGCACTCATATTCAGCCGATTATCTGCTACAAATCCCTTAGGTCCTTTTTTTTTTTAATTGAGTCACTGTTTCCAAGAATATAAGTTTGCTTTTCATTTCCAGCACTGGGAGCATGGAAGGACAATGGCTTCGGGATGTCCATAGATAGACACACATGCACCTGACAAGGACCACGGCCAAGGGGAATGCACACTGTGTGCAATCCTGGGGCAGCTTCATGTTGGGTGACAAGAGGGATGAGTCTGCTGCTGTGCTTTTTATCATCATTGCTGCCTACGTGCATGGGCTGCAAGAATATGTATGAGTCTGGTAAAACCCATTCCACCTCCACAAACGCCTCCCCAAGGTACCAGGCAGCTGAGAAACGGGCTTGGTTATACCTGTGGCTGAAGCACCATGAAATAAGTGCCTGGACAAAAAAAACCTCAAGCAAAAACTCAAATTTCTTTTTCCTTCTTCACCCCTCTTTGCTAAAATGGTTTCCTGTAACGAATTGTAGCAACTGTCAAAACCAGACATTACGTCCCAGCACAGCACAGGCAGCAGCAGCTTCCTCCCTGCCTGCAAGCACGCCGTGCTGCTCCACGCCAGGCAGGCAGCTCCACTCGCCCAGCTCCACAGACCTCCTTGGCTGCCCACCGCTCTCCACCACCATCCTCCAGTGCCTCAAGACTCTATGGGTTCCCAGAACAACACCCCTGGTACTCACACATGCTTCATCACATACTTCGGGCTTGGGAAGACAAAAACCTTCCATTTTATAGCTTTGAGGGCTGTGGCTGTTTATTTCGGCTCATTTCTTATTTTTCTGTAAGTCAAATTCTAAGGCCATTTGTGCAAGGGTTGGCAGTTTGCTGTAATCAAAGACGCTTCCCCAATAACCCTGTGACACCCAAAGAGCTCAGCAACTCAAGGGACAAAATTATTGCTGCTGTTCGGGCCACACCAGGAGCTATGGTCCCAAATACGGCATCAGGGTCCTGCTGTGCCGGGCAGCGCACAAACCTGCGAGATTAAACCGGTCCCTGCCCTAAAGATCTTGCACTCAAATAGAGGAAGAGAGGCAGCGTGTAGAAATACGTGAACAGAAAAGGAAGCGTCAAGCCATAGCGACCAAGTGGTGTAATCGGCCATCAGCCCACCCCGTGCTTTGCCATGGCTGAGCAGAGTGCGAGAATCCAGATGCAGATGGAAAAACTACATAGACTTCGAGGGTTTAACAGATGAGTCTTTATAGGGACTCCCAATTCCCATTCTACGCTTTCTTAAGCCCAACAGCAAAACCAATGGAGGCTACGGGGAAAAGCGTGGTCTGCCAGGACTTCCCCTGGGTCTCATGCCCATAGCACACTGCGACAGACAGCAACCTCGTAGCTGGAGCATGTGACGGAGAGGCTACTGGTCCAGGGCCAGCAGACCTGGATCATCACCCCAGATCATCCACAGAGGAGCAGCCTCAAGCGATCCCCCATCTGCCTGTGCCATGGCCTCTCGTCTGCTCCTTGGGGTGGCTGTAGGGCTGGTGGGGGCCCTGCTTTTCATTGGGGTCCACTGCCAGTTGTAAGCATCTAGCAGTTAGAGGGGTTGTGCACTGGTACAAAGGCTGGGGAAGGCTCTGAAGGCATCAGCAATTGCTTGGCCCAGTCCATGGGGCGCTGCATGGTGTCTCCCCACCACAGGGGCTGCCCGGGAGAGCCGAAAGGGGAAGTTCTACTGCCACAGACCCATGCTGTCCTCCCTCACCTTCCTGCAAAAAGGTTTCTAACAAACACAAACGTGCTGGGGCTGCCCCAGCAAATCCAGCTTCATCCCCTCGGTCCAGCAACGAGGGGGGCAGCTGTCAGGTAACGTGGCAGCGACCAAGCGGTTCCAGCCCAGGGAAGATGGGGATCCCTGGGGACACTCATCAAAAAGTCCTCATTAAGCCTTAACCGCCATCCACCACCTGGGCCGCAGGGCACGGGCGGCTGCGCTGGGAAGAGGAGAGTCAGCCCATGTTGGTGGTTTGCTGACGGCATTTCCGTGCACGTGGCCGTGGGGCTGGGGGCTGCACCACCCAGGGAGCAGCGCAGCAGCCTGCCCAGGAACGGGGCTTTTTTGCTGCCGTAACACGTGCACAGCGGGGCGAGGCTTTCCCTCACACACAGGAAGCATATCCTGCCTGCGTGGACTCTAACACAGCCATGCAGGCTGCTGGGAGCCATCTCGCAAAACTACTTTCTTCTCCATATCCCGCCGCTGGTCAGAGAGGCTGAAGGAAGTCCCTCCGGTCCTACATGTTTTGGCAAAACTGAATGTGAGCCTGGCAGGAGCCAACCCCACTCCAGAGAAACCCCGGAGAGGGATGCAGCCACTGGGCTGATTACCTCTTCTGCTAATGAGCGTTGGTGCTAATGAGTGCGGTGCTGCCCACACTTTCTGCCCATCTGCTGTAGAAACTTCCTCTCCCCATCCCACATCTCACTCGCAATCCCTCTGGCCATCTCTTACACCTTCTAAAGCCAAATGACCACACTGAGGCACTAGGGCTTCTGGTCACCGCAGGGAGCCGGCCACGCAGGGTCCACGCACAGGGCATGGCCCCCCCACCCCAAAGCAGATATTAAGAGTTCCTGACACGGTGACTCTGTTGTGGCAGCATCCTGGGGGCCAGATTTAACAGACAGCGTAGGAAGGTTTTGAGAAGGAGCGAGGATGGACATCCCAGACGTCTGAACTTGCAGGGCAGGTCCTACCTTCCACATCAGAATGCTTGCCCAGAAGTATCGGTGCAATATCATCCTCTTCGCAGTGAAAGGAACAAAGACGTCTTTATTGTTAGAGCAGCTTGGGGGAACAAAGGAAGACTTTTAAAAGCAGGGCCATAATGAATATGTTGCATGCATGTGCGCTTGGCTTCGAAGCTGCACAGCTGAGAGCTCTGAGGAAGTGGCACGGGCTGTTTCGGTTTTTCAGCTCGCCTGCTCCTACAGCAGACATTCACGCTGGAGCTGCAGCAGCTACCAAGAGCAGGAAAGGAGGCAAGAAAAAATGGAAATTGCCCAGGAGACTGGCAGTAAGACAGGGTCCAAGCCCTGCAAGCCTGGGGTGAGACGAGCAGCAAAATGACTTTTGCTGGGGAAATGGCAATGTGAAGAAGGAGGACAAACTTCTTCTGGTCACTTCCTGATGATCTGGGATTCTTCTCCAGCTCTGATGCCCAGTCCCTGGGTAACCTGGGAAAGTCACTTAATTTATTTTTGCCTCTGTGATAATGCTTCTCCCTCTTACTCCAAAATAGCATCTAACCTGTGGTCAGAAACCATCCCGACCCAACAAGTACCTCAGCAGACTGATGTCTCGGGTGCATAAAAAGCAGAGCATTTCTGGTGCCCACTGCCTCACAGCAAGAGGACAGTAAATGCTCCTGGCCATCAATGTATTTTTAATCAAGAATAACTTCAGGGTGCAAAAGCTTAGTTTGACCCTTGCCTAAAATGCACGGGATTAAAGTCCCCTGTGTTTTAGCATGCATGTCATCAACCCCTCCTCACATGCTCTAAGAATTACTTGTAATTGCAACCACCACCACAGTTAGGAGGTTATTCACAGGAGCAAATAAACACAGCCAGGGTAAGCGAGGCTGGCAGAGCTGGGCTCCTGCCCTACACAGACACAGATGTTAATAACCATGAAACTTCCCATTAAAAAAGGAAGCCAAACTGCACGATTCCTGAAGCTGTTTTTCTGTACCTCCACTCTACGTTTTCTGCCATTCCGTTAGGGCTGAGTTCCAGACATTTACACCGCCTCTGTCTCTCAGCAACACAATTATTTTGGAATTTATTTCTTTTAGAATAACTTGTTCATTTTTTTTCTGGTGCCAAAGAGGGTCAAGGAAGGAGGCAGGTATGGGAAGCTACATTTCCAATATAGTTGAGAAATTTAGAGCCAGTTTTCAAGCAACCCCATTGCTGACAGTTAAAGCGCTTCTTGGGAAATTAAATCATACAGGACAGTATTGTCAATAGTTGGCCAATTATTGATCTTCCAAAACCAATCTTCCTATTTTCATGCAAAGATGATAACTGTTTGTTAATAAAATTACTATCATTAAATCAGCATAGTCTTCTTTGCACAAGAGACCCTGGTCATAAAATGGAAGATTTTTCCATACTCCTCGGGCTTTATTAATAACAATTAACTGTACAGAGAAAAGGAGAAAAGAACTGTCCTTTGCAGGGAATTACCCTAGAATTATACGGCTGTGACAGACACCAAAATACAGGGCTAGTCACCCGTCTCAGTGACTAACCCCAGACAACTGTCATCATGCAAAACATGAGGGTGCTTTTTCTTTTGGTATCCGTGCAGGGCAGGAGGGGCACAGAGGGTTTAGCGACTCAGCCTAATTCTACAAGATCTTTGTGATCCAAACCCCCCCAAGTCAGGAACCCCCCGTGGAAAGCGGCAGATGGCGAAGGGGGACAAGCTCTGCTGCTGGCTGTCCTCTGACAGCGCACACAACCGTCACCCTTCCCCCTTCTCCAAAACAACCCTGAGCAGGCGGGGAGGTTTTAGCATCTGCCTCTTTTTCTTCTCCTCATTCCTGCCCGGTCCTTCCAACCTACGGAAATTTCCTGCAGAATCCATCCATTCCTCCCCAGGTGGGATGCGGCCGGCACCACGCATTTCCAGCATCCTCGGGTGGAAAGTTCAATACAAAGAAACGCTACCCGGGGCGCACCTTGCTCCTGAACGGCCTCACGCACGGGAAACCCGGCGGTTTTGGAAGGGAAAGGTTTTGCCAACTCCAACCGACGCCAAAGCACGAACCTGCGGGCGCAGCTCCAGCCCCAGGCTCCC
>NW_008824047.1:1230656-1249176 GCF_000699105.1 Pygoscelis adeliae
GGGGACAGGGCCGGGGGCCGGCTGCCGCAGCCCCCCGGAGGCCTGACGCTGGGGGAGGGCGTTCGGGTGCCTGAGAATGCAGGACCCGGCTGGGATTCCCCATCTCCCTGCTGCTGAGCGTGCTGGGTCTCGGGTATTCAGCCTCTCTGCCCCTCAGAGGACCTGTGCCGTCGTTAGGTTTTACCTACCGTTTCAACGAAAGCCCTCCTTGTAGAATACACATGCAGCCTTGGATCGCTGAGCGTGTCAGGGACCAAAACCAGAAGGCAGTGCCTTTGCTCAGAGCTCCAAGCCTCTTCTGAGTCAGCACCGTATCCAAAAGGTCTTCCTTTTGGCGTCCGGCATTTTCTTCAGGGACAAGTTTCCAGTCCTTCTGTTCATGCTTCTTTTTAAAGCACCAATACAGCTCTTCAGATCTACTGTGAAATCCAAACTGGACCTTGTACAGCTTTCAGAGGAACATCGCCTCATGGTGAGGCAATAGAAACCCTGTATGGGGCCTTCATTCATTTTTCTGCAGCCCCCGCCTTCTGATGGGGCTGTCTGTTTTTTGAAAGACATTGGTGGATACCCAAGGACTGTTGAAAGTCTAGATACAGGGCTAGATGTATTTCCTTGGTGGCCCTGGCAGTGTCCCTTTCCTGAGCGTCAGCCTATGCTAAAAATGCACCGCCATCTGGCCCTTGCTGGGTTAGAGTGACCACTCCTGACTCCTTAGAGACTGCTGATCTGTTGTCCATGCTAGTGTGGGGCTGAGCTTGCCCCCCATGGGTACATGTTGGCCCTGCAGGGAAGCGTGGACACCAGGTTTACACTGTAGCGCTGCTACTGTAGGTTGAATGGATGCCAGGGGCTGAAGGCACCGGCGTCTGCAAACTGCAAAAGCAGCAAGACAGTTCTATCTCAGTTTTAATAAACAGGACCACATCTGAAAAAAATCTGTTGAGAGCATCTCTGGGAGTAGACTCTTCTCCTTCCCCTGCATAGCATTTCTTCTATCTCACCTTTAACTGGAATATTTTGTAGCCATCATTTCTCTTTTTACTATTTATTGCTTGTCAGAAAAAATCAGTAAGTGAGCATTGTTACTGCAGATCCAAAAGATTTAACAGCTAATACTGCTCTGAGGCTGTGGGTGAAACAAGGTCAATTCAAGAAAACTGTGGCAGTAAAAACTGCTGCGGACTTTTTTTTGCACAGTTTAATCTGCTCCCATTATCAGCCAGGCTCAGGGTGATGGGAATTCCATGAATGTTATGATAGCATTTTAATTTTCTACTCTGTGTTGTCTTAGATCGTAGAATAATAGAATGATGGTGGGATGAGCTGAACAGAAGAATACACACAAATTTGAAGTGGCTGCCAAGTGAGATTTAGCAGAGCCATTCACCTGAATCCTGCCGTGCTGACGAGCGCAGTGCTCGGAGAGGACAAAGCCAAACATCACATAGAAACATGTTAATTAAAAAATGTTTCAGGAAATTATAGATCTTTTCCAGGCCTGATTTTAAGGTAATTATCCACTGGAACAAGCACCCACAACCCCCACTTCCCCAGGGTGACCAACACATGCCCAGGAAAGAGCTTTTCATGGCTAACGTTGCTGCACTCCAGCCCGTGGTCTCCACTGAGAAGCATCAGCTGCTCTTTCTAGATGAGGTTACTGCTTGACTGCCTTTCCTAGCTGGGACGCCAGCCTGGCTGTGCCAGCATTTAGCCATTGCAGCAGCAGGTCGGGGACGCGCTGGAACAGCGCTCCGGGCCTCAGCTCCAGCCAAATGTGCAACATAGGCAGAGCCGTGCACCCACCGCCTCTGATAACCAGCAGGAAAAAGTAGGGACAAGCACGAACTCCCACCTTTCTGCAGGACAGCCAAGCAAAGAGGGTCAAACTGGCAAAGGGGGAATGGTTTAAACATTCAGCACATTGCAAATACTTTCCGAGGAGACAGAGAAGGGGTATTCAGAGAAGGGTTGTTCACTTTGCGGCAGGAGACAGCTGATATTCTCACCTCTACTTTGTGGAGAACATCTATAGTTAAGCCACGTGAAGGGCACAAGCCAAAACTTGCCATAGAAACTGCTCTGGTGGGAGAAGACTGTGTTACAGTGTGTTAGTATCATGACGTTATCACAATATGGCACTGCCCTTTTGAGATTCGTGAAGTCCCCTGTAAATAGTAGTGGGAAAACAGCCTCTGGGAGCACTCAAACATCATTAATTAACCCCATTTCACGAAGATTCAGAGAATTTAAAGCCACCACAATGCATATCTAGATGTAGAAATCTATGTGTCCATATAGTAAATTACCCAGTTTGCAGAGATTCTGAATACTTCCTACCCCCAATAAACCCAGCACACAATCTAACCCCACAGCATAGCCATAGTTCCAAGGAACAGAGATATTTCAGAAAGCCAGAAGAAACCTGTTTGCTTCTTGGTGGGGAGAATTTGGAGGAAGAGCAAGCTGTATGATTATAAGAGCATGAGGATGGTTTTCGCATTTTTGCTAACATAGAGTGAAAGCCACAGTTGGGACTCAGCAATTTTATTGTTTGTAAAAATACATATCATGTACATAGAAATACTGCAAAAGAAAACCAAACATAAAACATCACAGTATTATTTTGTGCAACACTCTCTAGCTAATAAATATTACACTTTTCCAAATATAAATATAATCTCAGAAACATTACCTAGCAAAGCAATATTGCTGCTACTTAATAGCAACCTCCTGAAGCTCAACAGACCCCTGGTTCCTCCCAGGATGGAGGAGGCAGCAAGCCAGAAGCTGAATTCTGTGAGCTTGCAGATACCCCTGCCACAGAGTGTCTGTGCTCAGGGAAGAATCGTTTCAGAGTATCCTGTGGCTGTACGGATTGTCTAAGTGCAATCGAGAGGGGAAGAAAATAGGGTTATGGCCAGCTGTCCTCAAATTTAGCTGTAGATGTACAGTTTAACATGGTTAGGGCTACTGAAAACTTCACTGGCTAAATGCCAAATTTAGCATCACCAGAATGTGACAACAGGCTAACTCAGCCTAAAAGATGAGAGGGACAAAGAGAAACTTAACTTACATTCACTGTAGGCAAAAACTCCAAATCTGTTTATAGATGCTCATATTCCACATATTCGTTCAGACTACCAAGAGATTTTGGCAGCAGTCCCGATTTGAAGGTAGCACTCTGATCCTGCATTTAGGATTGACAACCTCTGGTCAGAATGTCAGGATTCTCCTTGCCTGGCAGAGTCGTTCTGCATGATATTTGTAGGAGTAAACCAAAGAAAATAATGTGGAATCAAAGCAAAATGGGAAGATGTATAAGGCAGGAACTAATGCCTTGCCTGTATCCATATACCTGAAAAGATATTCTGGCTCCTAAAAGCTACCCTAGAACCATGGGCCTGAAAAATACCAAAAATTAAGCCTCCTTCTATGAAGAAATAGTTTGACACAGGATATGTGAGATCATGGGATTACATTATTTCCTTGTTCCATTTTTGTTGGCAAATGTATTTGAACCTGACTTCTGTAATGACGGGAGAGATTGCTGCTGGAAGTCTGCACCTCAGAGTTTTTGTAAACTGCTGTCACATAAGGTTTACCCATGTTCTCGCCTGCCCAAACAGAGAAGCATCAAAAAAATACACTGCATATATGCACATATCATCTGTGAGTCCTCTTGACTCCTCTAGTTATTGTTAATGCTAAGCAGGAAGTCCTGGTCTTACTTACAAATTCTGCAGGACACTAACACTCACACTTTTGGTTTTGAGGTCAGTTACGTCAAAACAGTGTCTCTGTCTTGCGGTGAAAAAGTAGATTTTCACTGAAGTACCAGGAGATGGATATTGTTCATGCCTTCTTCTGCTGTCACCATATCAAGTGGAACTCCTTGTGGAGTGAGTACAGGCAGTCCATTCGCATAGGACTTTTTCTTTGATCAGTCCCTAGAGGATTCACCAGTCTGTTCACAGAAGAGATGGAAAAGTCTTTACTTGTGATGATTCAGTTACTCTTTGAAGTAGGAGAAAACTCTTCTCATTATCACTGGTGCACTGAGTACATACTCTGCATGTTTTGTCCTCATGGCTACCCTTCCGAGCCCTCCAGCTCCTTCCTTCCAAACACGAGTTCAAGAGTAGGTTCCTGTGCCTTTCACAGATAAGCAGGTCCTGGGATCCTGTCTCGTCCTGCACTGGAGACACACAGCACTCTGCACTGCTCAGTCCTCTGTACTCAGTTCAAAGAAATTGGATGGAGATCACGTATTTATCTTCTGATGTAGAAAGACTGAAGAAAAAACTAATAAAAACTTTTAGCTTTGACTCTCTCCCTCCAAGAATGTCTCCATTTGCATCAGAAAGTCCCATTTTCCCACTCACTATACAATGCAATTCGAGAGAATTTCAAGACTCTTCAACATGTTGCTTTTTCTCTTCCTTCCTTACAAACTTGCATGCACATGCAGACACCTCATCAGCTTAGTGGGTACCAGAATCCTGTTCCTGGAATGCCACAGTTTCAGAGAAAATCGTGCAAAGGGAGAACAAAACCACCTTGAAATACCACCATCAGAAATGCAGTCACTAAATCCAGCCTGTTCCCCCGTGTCCCAGGCTTATTCCTGTTCAGAACTTTCAGGTCCAGCCCACTCCGAATTACAGAGCCATGGATGTGTCTAAGCATTCTTCCTCAGTCAAAGACAGGGTTTTTTTTTCCCCAGGGAAGACTTTAATTTGGGAGTTCACAGAACTGGAATAGCAATGTCAGATCTCTTAGTTTTGAGGCTGTATCTTCAGGAGAAATACACTTGCTGGATTGTGTCGTTCAGGACTGTGCTCAATTGCTGGTTCTGCTTGTAAGCTGCAAACCACGTTCTTGGCCAAACCAAAGCCTACATCTGTCTAGGCTCTGGAAGACCTGGGGATATCTTGTCTGTCTGGAAGTACCAGCCTCTGTCCTCTCCTTCTCCCCAGGCATATGGCAAGTGTCTGTGGTGAGAGGATTCCTGTTAATGCTTTGTGTGGGGAAAATCCAGCCATCTGCCCTCTCAGGACTCTCTTAGCTTCACTTAGCGGCTGGTGCCATGATTACAGATCAAACTCAGAGATTTCACTCAGCTGATACAGCAGAACAGAAAAGGACGGCCGGTCATCTTTCCTCTGAGCCGGGGAGAGAAGAGAGAGGGAGAACATTAATGTCAGCTTGAGAGGAATGGCAAGGTTAGGAAGGAAAACCTTGTGAAGAAACTGAGTATTAACAAAAATACAATCTATTGTTATAGAGAAAATGCCAACGGAAGAATGAGCTTCCTTCCGTGCAATGTTTCTTTTCTACTAGCAGTGAATTTTGCCTAGTGGACACTAAGTACCTCGTAATGGGCTGGCTGTCATTTTTACCATCACTATTAAAACTCAGCCCCACAGATCTGCAGCTTTCTTAGGAAGCAAACTGTTGAATTAATTTGTTAGGTGCACTATATAGACTTCTCAGTGAAGTCAACACACTTTATAGAAACAGCAGCTTAAATAAAAGGCAGAGAGCCTAAAGTTTGCTTGCTACTGCAGATGAAAGCTACAGAGTGCTTCACCTCCAGGATTTTATCTTGCGTTAGCATGTGAAGTGTATACCTCTTTCTCCTCCTAAAAGTCAAGGGAAAGAAAGCTCTTGACTTTGGGAACTAGGGCTCTCCCTTTACAATACTAACCATCCTCCAGCAGTGGCTCATGACCTCATAAATTGCCTTGGAGGCCAGCTTGGGTTTGTAGAGCCGAAATCCTGCACTGATTTCTTCCACCACTTCTCCATTGGTGCGATTCTCATAGGGGATTTTACCTTCACTGAAGACCTCCCACATCAGCACTCCTAAAGCAAACAAATGAGAAAAATCACAAAGAAGCAAATAAAATTCTCAGCAGGCCCATGGCCACCTTCCACCTGCTCTTCTCTGCAGCGCAACATTGATGTCTGTTACTTGGAAAAGCATTTTCACTTGGATTCTCAGTACGCATCTGAAAAATCAGGCCCTAACACAGCTGTACAGTTTGAAGAGGCCAACTAGGATCTCTGCTGGGCATTGGACTGTGTGGAAGTACCAGTCTGGCCACTGCAAGTTTGACTTCTCTGCATCCTACTTCATGATAGTCTAGCACGACGGGGATGTCCTTCCCCATGAGTCAGATGAAATCTGAGTGTGTTACGTGTCAGAAGCAGAGCAGCATCATATGTCATCTCACAAATTGTGAAGAAGAGGGAATGCTTGTGCATGTATTCCATCCAGATGTGTAATCTGGGAAGGAGAACACGCTTTTTGTCACTGATTCAGTTTACCTATTTTTGCTTTCAGTTAATCACATACAAGGGACATGTCACTGATGTTCCTGCCTGCAGTGTGTCCTACACCATAATCTGCCCTGTATTTTGGTGACACTCGGGAGCAAGAAAGCAGTATGAACTGCTCCATTCCTGTTAGTCAGCTTAGCCTCGGTACTGGGAACTCCTTGCCTGCAAAACGTCCCAAGTGGTGTGATTCACTGGGATGAATTCACAGGCAATGACAGTGGAATTTCAAAGGATTGCAGCACATTTTTCCTCTTTTCCTAAACAGTCAAATGTTTTCCTGTGATTACTGTTCAGAGCAGTACAGAAACTCGTGCTTCTCTAGCGTGGTGGAAGAGAGACAGGCAAAGACAAGACTGTAGAATACATTGTGGTTGGCCACCAGATCAGAGAGGCTCTGCAAATGGAGTGAATGCAAGGCACCTCTGTTATATTATTAGGTTTAATTTCTTTGGTCACCTAATATGACTGACTTGGTAAACTGTGTTCACATTGTATTAGAAGAGGGAGACAGACGGGTAGATAGACTGATCTGAAATAAAGTCGTGTAACTCCACAGTCAACTTTGCTAAATAATGCCTGCTTTTCAGCTTTGAATTCTTCAAATAGGAAGATGCACAGAGATTGCAGCTCCTCACCAATGATATTGGCTTCACTGAAGAATAAGCAAAGCAGTTGTACTCCCCCAGTGTGCAGATTCCTGCACTGGGAATTTCTCACACCCCTTTTGTTCTCTTGGGCACAGCAGGATTTCAGGCCTGGCAGAAGAGATGAATGGGCTGCAGAGTAGTGGAGCAGAAAACTTCTCAGTCATGAGACCATGACATGACAGAGGAATCCTCTTATGCAAACCCCACTGGATGGGGAGATAACAAGTCTGACAAATGTACAACACTGCTGTCTGCACATTTCACAAAGAAGGACTGACCAACGCAAACAAAGCTCACCAGTATTTCATTCAGCCCGGAAACTGGAGTGAGCCAACTTCACCAGGCCTGACTTGACTGTAAATCAAACTGAGCACCCTTTTTGGAAGCATCTGGCTCTCAGTGTACAGGCCAGTTTCCGATTTGTGAAGCAGAAGAACATTCTTAGCAAAGTAGCATCTCTCCCCATGTCACTGCCACTTTGCTGTGAGGTGTCAGAGATAGCTCAACTGGCAAATGTTGTCCCTTGGTATTACGTGGTGAGTGCTGACAGCCTCCTCCACATGCCAGGGGACACAGAAAGAGGAATGGTGCTCTTTGAAGCATCTCCGGGTTGGGTTCTCGAAGGCTGCTGCATGGGTCTGAGCACCCAGCTCCCACTGCGCTGCTCGTAACCCACCACAGGAATGCACAACTTCAACCAGCGTGAGCTCCACAGCAGAGCACAGTAAAGGGAGAGGGAAGAGCAGAATTCACAAGCGCAGACTAGCAAAGGTTATAATCCTGCATTATTTACTGCTAGGCCCGGAGCTGAGTGGCACCCCATTGACTGTGTGCTGTGCACAGCACACTGCACTGATTCATTCTGCAGTACCACGATTTGCATGTTAGTTGGAGACGGGCCAGATACATTAGTGTGCCAGATCAACAGGCCAGGGGATAGCCTTTGTTATCTCCAGTGCTGATGACTTTGGGGAAAAAATATACAATGGCTTTCTTATCTATGAGGGTCCAGAAGGGAGACCAAAGAACAGACGCAAATCATAAAACAATGCATTGGGGAGCAGGAAATGAGGTGAGAAAATGTGAGCAGTGAAATAATATTTTCAGACTGGCATAAAGCAAATGGAGTCAGCAGAGCAAACTTGGAAAGGCAGAGGGGTTGAGAGAAGCATCAGTGCCTGGGACTGACATGCAGAGAGATGGAGTGCCTAAATGTCTTTCCTCTCCTTTCCTTACGTAATCTTGTCAGTGACTCTCCAACCTTTTCTTGGACACTCCTGCTGTATCGCCATGAACAGAGTTCATTATTTCGTATTACATAACATTGCATAGGCATAATACGTTAAGTTGGAAGTATTTGCAGTGTTCCTAAGTGTCTAGGTAGTTTGCTATTCTTTCCTTTCTTTCACTTAAATGACTTAGGCTTGCTTTCCTAAGCCATTATTCAGGCAAAACACCCTTGGAGCCCAGAGGATGTAGAGTTTAGGAGAGTTTACTTGAGGACTGAGCCCCTAGGTTTTTCTGAGCTGGTGTTTGTTGAATTTTTTTCCATTCTGACAATTGATTCTTACCAAATGACCAAACGTCAGATTTGGTGCTATAGTTGCTGTAGGAAAAAACCTCTGGGGCAGACCACTTGACTGGAAACTTGGTACCCGTGGAGCTGGTATACTGATCATCAAGGACAATCCTGGAAAAGAAAAAGAAGGGAGCGTGCTGAGTAATGCACCCATCCCGTGACAGCCCTGCAGGGAGCGTGCGCAGCCTTGTGGCATTACCTTGACATCCCGAAGTCGGATACCTTGACCACGTGGGATTCCCCCACCAGACAGTTCCTAGCAGCCTGCAAGAAAAGAAGGTGCAAAGGCAGAAGGTCAGAGCTGAAAGACTATCACAGCCACTCAGTTGCTTTTATCCTGGCAGAGCAGATAGTGCTTAAAAAAAGGAGAATCAAAGAGACATTGTACCATACAAAGAGGGCAAAAACTTGAGATTCTCATGCTTTCTGTACATTTTACTGCCAGCATGTTCCTGTTGCCAAGAAAGCTGTTCAACCATCAGTCTGACTTGCAGGCCCTCGTTGCCCAGAAAGGGCAGAGAAAGACCCTAAAATATCCACAGCTACCCACAGTCCTCGCTCCCCTAAAAAAACAGCAGCAGTGACTTATGCAGATTGATTGAACACCACATATTTAAAAGTATTTTGTCAGCAATGCATGTTTATGCTATGTTAAACAGGTCTTTGGCATTTTCAATTATTTTAGACATGAAGAGTGGTCAGTCTCTGGGAACTGTGGGAGCGGGGGCTCTCGGGCAGCAAAAGAGTCCACTCAGAAAAAGAGACAAGCTTTATGTCCTCATTTCTTCTCTCTCAAACACAATTAAGGGAAATAGATTAATCAGCGCTCCAGGGGATGCTTTTTTTTCCTAAAGTTTTGATGCTGCTTCTGCAATAAGGGACGATGCTGGATCCCCTGTCAACAGATAGGCAGGAGGGGTGTGAAAGCTGAAATTAAGGAAGGGAGAAAGCACAGGGAAAAGCCCAGCTGGAGCAGAGGAAAAGTCTGTCTGGGACCAACATACCAGATCTCTGTGGATGACAGAGTTTTGTTCCAGATAAGCCATTCCTTCACACACATCTTGGCACATCCCCAGCAGGGTTTCCTTTGAAAAACTGCCCCGCTGGCTCCTGAGGTAGTCGGACAAGCAGCCGTTCTCCATGAACTCAAACACCAGGCAAATGGGAGCATTCTCAAAGCACACACCATAAAGCTGGACTAGCTTGGGGTGAGACAGCTTCCTATTGGATGGGAAGGGAAGGTGGAAAAAGAAGCTGAAATAGGCTCAGTGCCTTCTATCCTTACAGCAAGTGTGTTATACACGGCCGCCTATGTCACCCTGCTGCATCCCTCTTCTCTGCAAAGGCCAACTATGAAAGCAGAAAGAAGAAAATGTGTAGACCAACGTCAAGTAGCACTAAGTATCATCCCCTTTTAATGGTAATGGTCACCAGAAGACTTTTCTGCATGGAAAATCATCCAATCAAACAAACAAAAAAAATCAATTTCTGTCTACTTTGAAGGGAGGGAAATGTAAAAAATACAAAGTCAATAAAACCAAGGAGAAATATTTTCAGTTGTGCAAAGCAAAAAAATTGCACAGGTCAGGTTTTTCAATAAAATTTCCCTCAAATTTTATGAGGTTTCTTCATCTAATTATTTCTGACAAAACCCACTTAGCTGTCCACAACACACCATCAATTAACCCTGCCTTCCAGAACAGCAGAGATCTGGAATACCATTCTGGATATTGATAGACTTACAAGCACAGTAATTCACTTACATTTTTAATTGCTTTCCTTTGTAACCACTGGAGTTCACCTGTCTCTCTCTATACTATTTAGACACATAGTAGATAATCCAAGTTTAAATTCCGCATTCGTATTCCTGAACATTACCACAACACTTTGGTTCAGTCTTGTGAATCCTACAGGGTCTGATTTTCTCGGTGAATCTACTACTTACATCAAGACTTTAGCTTCCTCGATGAAATCCTCTTCAGACATTGCTCCTTCACGAATGGTCTTTATGGCTACTTTTGTCTTCTCCAGCAAATAGCCAAGGTAGACCACTCCAAACTGACCGCTGCCGATTTCTTGTACGCGGGTGAGCTCAGAGGGGTTAATGACCAATTTTCCTGTTGATTGTAAGGGAGAAAGAGTGAGGATCTAGCAGTAAAATGTCAAACAAAAATCTCTTGTTGGTTAAACATTAAGACAGGACTCAGAGTGAGACTTTCTGGCTCTCCCTCAAATTGTCTGTCTAAACTTTGGTAGCTCATTTGACTAGTCCATGCTGCTGCTGATGTTCAAGAATAGGAACAACAACATCCCCTTTCTTTCCCCATTTGCCTTGTCTATCCAGTTCTTCAGGGAGGATTGTTTCTACCATGCATATGTGCACTACTGAGCACAACATGGTTTTGAGTTTCCTTGATGTCTCCAAGAATTACAATAAAGATGATACCAGCAAAATTCTGTAGACTACTACATGCAAATAGAGGCATCTTTCAGGAGGGACTCATCTTTCATCAACTTATGCTATCCTCCCACTCCCATCACCTTTGTTAAGCATTCATTTCAGTATTTAATGTTGACTTCTTTGAGACCCTGGGGTTCTCATCACCTCCCTCAAGGCACTGCACAATCAGTTCATTCAGTTATCAATGGTAATGACAAAGATGATAATCCAGTGAATGGTGCAGTGTAAAGATCTGAAGAAAGCTATTTATTGTGGCTATAGTCATATGAATATTCATCAATATCCATAGGGATATTCAGGATCACCCAGCTAACCAGCAAGGAGTGTGATTCCTATATGGTCAAGAGGGCAACTCCATACCGTAGCTCAGCCCTGCAGTGATTGGGGCCTTTTTTCTCCAAGAAGAGACTGCATACCGCAAACGAGTGACAAGACCTGAATAACAGAGGAAAAGAGGGGTTCTGTTTATTGTCACAGTCATGGGAAGTGTGGCTGTCACTACCCCAGAAGGGTTTCTGGATACTGGAAGCAGATTTATTGTACTGAGTTCTCAGCTCCACTTGAGGGCAGCTGAACCTCTATTGAGATTGCGATTTCCAACCTGCTAAAAGGAAGCCAGTTCTCAGCAGTTTCAGCTTATTTCCCACTTTCACTCTGTCAGCAAATGTGAGCTGTGAGTCTCTATTAAGTCTGATAAAATTCCAAGTTATACCTTTTATTTGTAGGGTATTTTTGAAGCCCAGGGTTTCCCTTGGTACTCCTGGACTGTAGGAATGGGAGTCTTTGGTGACTCCCATGTCTGGTTATGGATCCTGGCCATGTCCCTAAGTTCGTGTCAAATCAAGGCCCAGGGATATATCACCTCCTGGGCAAGAAGGCCCTGCAGTGCAACTCAAACAGATAGCTTGGTCTGGCAGTGGTCACACACCCCCACAGACTCCCAGGAATGAAAGGACTCTCTGTAGTATGTCATTACGGCATCTGTGTTGGTCATATCAGCCTTAGAAGGACCATGAAGAAGATGTAATGCTGAAAGCTGGCCCGAGATGGTAATTTTCCTGCCATCCAATTGCCAGGATAAAGTGGAAGAAAAGGTGATGCCATTTAACATTTCATTGTAAGGACAGAGGGCTTGGGAGCCTTCCTTCATTCAAAACAGTCACCTGGCTGCATGGTAAAACAGCAGCTGCCCTGGTCAGCATCAGCCTTCACTCACCTGCCGCATTGTGCTGGTGATAGTTGATGAGTTCAGGGATGCAGTCAAACACATGCTTTTCTGCCAAGTAATACCGCTTGGGGAAGTCAGTTGTCTCATTGATGTGATAATGCTTTATAACAGGATTGTTATCCGTGCTGAAAAAGATGAGGTTTTCTTTGAGGAAAACTAGATTGCAGCAAGAAGACAGGAATTTGAGGAATAAGTGGGAGACGAGCAAGCAAGCAAAGGGGAGAAGCTTCCTTATGCAGAATGAATGGGAGAGGAGCAAGGAGTGAGCTGCAATTGCTAACGAAACCTGTGTACTTGTATGTTCTCCCTCTCACTCATAGATGGTCTCATCTCTAGAAAGGCTGAGGTTTCCTGATAAGAGCAGGTTGAGTACTAAGTTTCTCTGCCTCTTATTTCTGAAACAAAACATTCTGTCCCATCACTGAAACCCTTTCACTAGTCTTGTATTACCCACCTCTGATGAGTCCAGCATATAGTCCACATTGATCCTACCGACACTTCAGCTGGGGGGACAATTTCATCAAAATTACAAGCCCAGTGATGTCTAAGGGACTATTTATAGGCATGTATTTAGATGCAGGGAGAAGAGGAGCCTTTAATATACTTTGCGAATGGCAGCTAACTCTTCTGCCTTTTTTGGAAGTGTTTTCCTCTATCATTTTCATGAGCCTTCTGCTCTCTCTTTATAATGCCAAAATAACTACAGAGATTACACTCTCATAGAAGCCATTTCATTGATGTAATTGATGTGAAAAGCTGCTGATTTCAGCTGTACCTTAATGCTTTGGTGAAAACAGAGACTGTGTACATGCCAGGCTGCCTCGAATCTCTCACCATGAAGGCACCTTCCCTACCCTGTAACAGGAGCAAAGGAGAGAAAACTGGTTAGAGACACAGTGGGAAAAAAGAAGCGGGCTTGGGGCGAAACTCTGCTTGTTTCAGCCCTGTCTACTGCTCAGTCATGAGGATGTGCTAAACATGTAGGAAAAAACCGAGCCATCAGCCAGCTGACAGAGCTTGGTCTGTTCCATGGACAGCTCTGATGGCTGCCGAGGGCCTGCAGGTACACCCAGCTGGTTTCTCTTGGGTGCTTTGTATTTTTAGCTCAGTTTCCTGAGGAAATGAGACTTATGTGCTCGTGCTGAGTATGTGTGGGTGTGGGTACATGAGCGTGTGTCTCTCTGTCCCTCCAAGCCTCTCCTTTAGAAATTTTGAACCCATTGGTTGCTTTCAACCCTATCTGACAGAATACTGGTGATATCAATTTCCAACAAGTTCAATGAAATGGGTAGCCGATTGGAAAGGCAAACACCCTTTGAGTGTCCTCCATCAAGAGAGCAGCTACAGAACAAGAGTACAATTTATTCAACACCAGAGACTCCATATGGGAGTGTATGAAAGATAATTTATCAATGTACCACAAATGGGAAAAGCTTGGACAAGATCCTGCCCTTTCATAGGTACCCCAGTCATCCAGTATCTAAACATAAGTGTGTAGGAAAGCAGGCTTCCTCCACTCTGGCACTCACAGAACAATTTTCCTTTTTAATTTTTCACTGTAATTGTTTTCTACTCATCTGAGTGATAAAATGTATCATAGGCCATGATCCCGCAGGGCCAAGCACTAATGGATCAGATGGCAGAGGAGAAGATTTAACGTAAGTTTGGACGTAATGTGCTGTGCTGACCTATTGTCCTGGTTTCAGCTGGGATAGAGTTAATTTTCTTCCTAGCACAAGCCTAGCACAGCACTGGCACAGTGCTGTGTTTTGGATTTAGTGAGAATAATGTTCATAACGCACGGATGTTTTAGTTGTTGCTAAGCAGTGCTTACACTAGTCAAGGACTTTTCAGCTTCTCGTGTCCTGCCAGCGAGAAGCTGGGAGGGAGCACAGCCAGGACAGCTGACCCAAACCGGCCAAAGGGCTATTCCATACCATGGGACGTCATGCTCAGTATAGAAACTGGGGGCAGTTGGCTGGGGGGTGACGACCACTGCTTGGGAACTGGCTGGGCATTGGTCAGCAGGTGGTGAGCAGTTGCATTGTGCATCAGTTATTTTGTATATTCTTTTATCATCATCATTATTATTATTTTTCCTTCCTTTTCTGTCCTATTAAACTGTCTTTATCTCAATCCACAACTTTTATTTTTTTTTCCCGATTCTCTCCCCCACCCCACTGCGGGGGGGAGTGAGCGAGCGAACTGTGTGGTATTTAGCTGCCTGCCGGGTTAAACCACAACACCTATATATTGATAATAAAAACCACATTTTTCTTCTGTTTGCAGATAAAGATGCTTTTCATCTGGCATCCCAAACACCTTATTATTTTGTTCCCTCCTTTGCTTTACATGGTAGATTTCCTCCATTTTATATGTCCTCTGTCCACCCACAACACTTGGTGCAAACCTAATCCACCAAGTGCACCCTGCCTCGGCCTCCTCCCCACCTCCCCGTTGGATTGATTCAGCTCCAGGTGAACACAGGGGCCGAGACTGCTACTGCATCCCCTGTGTATGAACTGCTGACTTTCAGGATGCAGCTCTGCCCAGGTGGGACCGGGCCACTGAGCTATAAACCTTCCAGGGTTGTCTCTTCAATGCATGTCTGCACAACATCCGCCATATCTACACTATACAATATCTAGCACAAGGAAGCTCTAAAAAGGGTCTCCAGATGCTGCTGTAGAAGCATCTATGTCATGCACAGTGAGGGCTTTAGGACTCATCTCCCTGGCAGTGTGGGGTTGCTTGCACAGGTAGGCAAGTATTGCAGACAGCATCCTGCCTGAGTTACTTTGAGGTCTGTTCTTGTCCTTCCATCTCACTTGACAGCAAACCTGCCCAAAGATCACTCGTGAGCTTGGCCACATTTTTGGGGGGAGCTGTGGGGTCTGCGAGGTTTAGAACCAGAAGTCTCTGCAGCCACATGGGGGTAGTTGCCACCAAAAATTTGCACTGGTAGGACCAAAAGAAAAAATAAGATCACTAAACCATGTGTGGACATGTCCCATAGGAGTTTATAGGAACTAAAAGAATTTTTAAAACTGCACAAAAATGCTTTTATTTCCATAAAATACTACCATTCCAAGAAACAACACTTTATTCAGGTCTTCTGTTAGTGTAAGAGCTGATTTAAAAACTAAGGTTGTGTTTGCATGGAAAATTTGAACAAGAAGTGTATTCTTTTCATTTTCACTACAGTCTCACTGGAAAAGTCTGGCTGAACTGAAAAATTAAAGATGCATGCTCACATGCACACAAACATACACAAAACTAAAAAAAACCACCCAAACCCATACTCTTGGCTTTCACCCAAAATATTTCAGCATGAGATTGGTTAGATTTTCAGAGAACTACTGGCATCCGCAGGCCTCCTGCAGAGACAGAAAAGATGAGCTAAAATCACAGTTTTCAGTCGACATAGTGTTCTGAAACGGTGTTTTCCATCAGCCCCAGTTATTGAGTGTGTTTGACCGAAGAAGGATGGCACAGCTCTCTGCCCACGCTCAGCTGCCGTGGAGGTAAGGGGCGTTGCTAGTGGTCCTTTATCTTGCATCACACTCTAAGAGCAGCCAAGGACAGCAACACAGCAGGAACCCAAGGTTCATCTCTCTCTTACACAAAGCAGCCCTCGCAGGCTTCTCCTCATTTGTCATTAATTAATTATTATTGCCCAAACACCCCGCACATAACACTGGCTTACCTCATCCTTGAGGAGTGTTTCTGCTTTGCTTCTGCTGATGTTCTTATTGTACCATCTGAAAACATCAAAAGACTCCGAGTCAGCGTTTCTGCTCAAAAGCCTCTGAATTTAGTGTCCCCAGAGCTAGCGACAACACATTATGTGGGGTAGCGACATTTGAGGCTTGTAGCTTCTAAAACAAATCCAGGGCACTTAGAGGTACAAGAAAAACATAGGCACAACTTACTCATATATTTGCAGATTCTCGGGTGATTTTTCCGCCAGGTAGCTACTTGGCACGTAGCCTTCATGCCTGTTAAAACACGACACGGCATGAGTGCACCAGACAGACAGGATTTTCTCTGCATCTGTGGGAGTCAGCCCCGAAAGATTTGCCTGCTCTTTGCATGATAGAAATGCTGGTTGTTATATATTTAGTAGGGTTACTGGAGAAGGAAACAACTGATTGCACCTCTAAACTTGTGGAGTTTCACAATTTTCACAATTTTTTTCCCCCACGTGTATGACAGCGAATATCAGCCTGAGCTAAGGACTTTTTTTTTTTTTTAAATTAACTTTCAGATCCTTTTTCTTCACCTGCCTGAATACAAGCAACATCAAAGGGAAGAAAGTTACCGTAAACAACCTTCCATCACTCTTTTCCTGTATATCAGAGGACGCTTCACAAAAGTTATACTAGAAGCCAGCATATATGTTAATGGAAGAATAGATTGGATTTAGAAAGGATTTGTAAATTGGCTGTTGAAAAGGGACTTACCCATTCTTATCTTGAATCAGCCACCAATGTTCCTCAGAGCTGTCAATCACATAATATTCCTCGTTATATTGTAACGTCAGCTCCTGCGGATTCTGGGCTTCATAGTCATATATGGCCATGACTAAGGCTTCCTTTGGGTCTAGCAACAATTTCTGCACAAATTAGGAAAAAGGCTCATCATATTCATATTCATAAAAAACAATGGCATGCTCTCTAAAATGATATTTCCCTGGCAGCACTGGTGTCCTCTGGGTTCAAAAGCCTCAAAGCTAGGAAAGCACTCCAGGGCGTCTAGTGGGGTATGGTGGCAACATGAGAATTTTCAGCACTTTCAAACAATGAATTTCATATAAAAATGTTAGTTGCACAGAAAATAGTTAGCTACTCCTTCTTAGGGCAGGATTACCTCTGTCTGATCTATTCTTCACAGATGTTTCCTAAACTCCTCTTAAAAGCCTCCAGTGATAAAATCTCCATGGCCTCCCAAGAGGGACTGTCCCAATGCCCTGCTCCCTCCAGTAAGGCATCCAGCCCTAACAACCACCCTGCTTCTCCCTTCTTATTAAATAAGCCAATGACATTTTGTTCCATCCACAAGTGGGTTTGGAAAATCACTTCTCTGTTCCTCTTCACAGCAGCTTTTCTCATATCCCTCCTACTTTCCCAGTTTCCCTTTCCATAGATTGAAAAAAATACAGTTGAAGCTTCACCCACCATTGGAAGGCTATTTGTGAAACCAAGCTGTCTTTGCAGGACTGAACCTAACTCTAGTGGGATGCTGCTGATTTATAGCTTATGAAAAAATATGGAAAATGTAATAGAAAAGCCCGTGGAATGTTATCACAGGTGATATTCTAGGTCACTGCACCGTGTTGAACCTTAATGAGGATATATTCACCACTGCTAGTTAAACACACAGGACACTAAGGACAGCTTAGCGCACCTCACTGCACTCACCCGATTATCTTCAGGAGTGGGAGGAAGAGGCTTCTTTGAGGCTGAAATGAAATCAAGAAAGCTAGTTTGAAGTAGATCTGGACAAAACCAGGGGAGAAACCATCAAGGTAATGAATTAATAAAGGCGATACAAAACCAGTGAATAGCAAGCCTTGGTCTTTTAGAGTAAGACTTGCCAACAGCCTGCACCTACACAGTGACTCTCAGCCACACGGCATGGGTTTGAAACTGGTGTACAGATTATTTAAGGAATCACCCAGATACAAGGTAAAAGTGTCTTGGGTGAAGAGTGATTGAATATGCTTTTTCAGGAGACAAAGTGAAGATTATGCTTGGCCATTGAAACCACAGAGGAAATACGGTTAGGGCAAAATAGGACACACAGGGTTGAATGCATATATCTCAAGAAAGTTGTTATTATGGCTTATTGACTGACCACAGCTGATCAAGTTCTTAGTTCTCCATCTCATTCCAAAGACAGCACCAAGCATCGCACAGGGGAGAATGTTAATTCAAAACAAAGAATGCCATATTCAGTAACAGACAAGCCAGAATAAGGAATATCCCAAGAAGCCAGCAACATGTCTCTTGATGGAAATGTAACACGATATTCTTTGATGTTCTGTACGAGACAGATTTGATCCTTCACTTTTGCCAGGAATAAATATTTTCAAGGTCAGGATGGTCTTAACAAATCCCATACCATTTTTGGTGGGGTCATACTCCACGCAGCCACCTGCCATCTTCTCTGTCTGAGCACAGCATCTCCACTTGCCATCTATCCAAAAATCTGGATGACACTTTGAAACCAGACTGTTGTTGTTTCTGGTTTCTGGA